>NC_092578.1:9146358-9235220 GCF_037975245.1 Apostichopus japonicus
ATATTGGTAATGGATTGCTGGTGCTCACGTCAATTTTAAGGATCGGTAGGGGTGGGGCAACTCTTGTAAGAATCGGTAGGGGTGGGGCAACTCTATTAAGGATCATAGGGGTGGGGCAACTCTTGTAAGAATCGGTAGGGGTGGGGCAACTCTTGTAAGAATCGGTAGGGGTGGGGCAACTCTTGTAAGAATCGGTAGGGGTGGGGCAACTCTATTAAAGATCATAGGGGTGGGGCAACTCTATTAAGGATTAGTAGGGGTGGGGCAACTCTTGTAAGGATCGGTAGGGGTGGAGCAACTCCTGTAAGGATCGATAGAGGTGGGGCAACTCTATTAAGGATCAGTATGGGTGGACCAATTCTTGTAAGGATTGGTAGGGATGGGGCAATTTTAAGGATTGGTAGGGATGGGGCAATTTTAAGGATTGGTAGGGGTGGGGCGACTCTTGTAAGGAGTGGTAGGGGTGGGGCAACTCTATTAAGGATCAGTATGGGTGGACTAATTCTTGTAAGGATTGGTAGGGATGGGGCAATTTTAAGGATTGGTAGGGGTGGGGCAATTTTAAGGATCGGTAGGGGTGGGGCGACTCTTGTAAGGAACGGTAGGGCTTGGGCAACTCTTGCAAGGATCGGTAGGGCTGGGGCAAACACATACAGAAAATTACAAAGAATTTGCAGTTAGTGCTGTTGCTTAATTTCAGCCCTGTTCATAATGTTATTTCATGAAATTGTTCTTTTTCTAAAAAAGGTTCAAAATTATGCACTTCTCTCCTTCTTTGGTTCTAAATAGGTGTTAAGCTATTTTGCCACTGCAACAAGTTGTTTTAAGGAAGCTCATTGATAGAAGTGTTGATTTGAATATTGTAATGGAAGGATTCAGAGTTCATAAATCTCTTTAAACTCATATCATCAAAACCTTGCTGACATAAATGCAATGGGATGGCAACTATAGAAAGTGATACTATAGGTGCTGCTATGTAATGTGTGCCATTATGATAGATTTTCTTGGAAAAGACAATTCTCAGCAAGGTTTTATTGTAGTTTAGTAAAGGCACTGTGTCAAAAAGCAAATGGTTAGCAGCTGCAAAGTCCTGCACAGTGCAGTCGGTTATGTCCTATGTAGCCTGGCTGCATCATGCTGCACCCCCATCCCCTCCCCATCTCCCTCCCTCCCCATTCCCCCCGTCCCCACTCCCTCAGCAGCCCACATTTGACACAGTGCCTTTACATGCAATGCAACTTCATTTTAGGTGTAAAAGGCACTTTGCAATGTTATCCAAGCTGGTATAGAATTGACCAACACTTCTCTTTAAAAGATATATTTATAAAACCAGCCAAAGCTGAAGCTGGTCGAAAAAACCTCCTCACACATTTTTGGTTTTACCGTGCAGGCTACTCTGAAACTACGGTTCGATGTTTCGGATATTCCTTGGTCTCAGGAGCGAGAAATTAACATCACAATGGTGGTATATACAGTTAGTATAGAAACTGAAGAAGAGAAGCCCAATAATATGAAGCAACTCAAATTTTCAGTCATCGTAGAAGCTGACCTTGGAGTGATTGGGTAAGTCTTTCAGTTGACATAAAGAGATTGGAACATAGGGACCCTAAGTGACATTCCATCATCGTGCCCCCCCCATCCTACTCCGCTGCCTACCACAACCTTCATCCATACCCCCCCAAAAAAAAAACATGCACCTGTGAGAAGCCTTTCCACAAACTCCTCACCTTATGACCACCAGGTTGCTATCTCTTCATTTCCCTTAAAAAGTTGAATTTACTCAAAAACAGACACATCCATTCAGTGCTGCTCTCTTCAATCATCACTCTCTTGTGAGGTGTAATAATACAAACATCATTATTTTGAATATTTTTAGAGATAATTATGTGACATAATCCAACTGCTTATCTACTCAATTTAAATGAAGCAAGGTCAGTAAAGCATCCCCCCCTTCCACCAGTCTTTGGTTTTTTGAAAGCCAAACAAATTGTCACTGGTATCACAAATCTGCCAGTTCATGCATTCCCAGGCCAATGATGATGTTATTTCTGTTATGAAAGGCATTTTGCCCTGCACTCTCATGCAAACACTACTTCCCTTATCCCACCCTCCCATCTCCCTTACATACACAGTGGCATTTCCAGGTGGGGCAGTACACCCCCCCCCCCCAATCCAACCTCATTTCAAACGTATTTGTTAGTATATATACGCATTAGAATACACCATATTATGTCTAATCTCTGAAATGTTTATATAATGAAAGGACCCCAAGACCGCTCCTCTCCCTATGTGGGAGTCTGCTTCAGCAACCTTCGGCCACACCCCTTCCTTTTATATCCTGAATCAGCCTCTGGCATTCCATAACCTTTTCCTGAATCAGTCGGGGGATATTTAGAATTTGACCCCCCACCCCACCACTATATCCCTTGAAACCCCATGGACATCATTGCATATGCACAGATGAAAAGCGTTTAGTACCTCCTAGTTGAAATGTGCAAGCAGAACCAGGAAGAAGTGACCATGTAACTTTCCAACATTAAAAGTAGAGATCCATGAAATGATAGACATCACCAATGTAGTTTTGCATTCTGCTCTCATATTGCTTTGTTGATATTTGTAGAGTCAGTGATTGTATATTAAGGCACCAAAATCCCTCTCAGCTAGAATGGATCAACATCATCAAACAATAGGGATTGTCTCTGGATGCCTGCAGTGCCTATTGTGTTCATCTGTGGAGCACTATAGATTATGTCCTATGCAGCCCCCCCCCCCCCCCCCTTCAGCATCCTACAATTGACACATTGCCTCATTTGTGAAGGTATTGTCAATAATAAAACCTTCCTGTGTTTTCTGCTACAGTACTTCCCAAGGGGAGAGTGTTTATTAATGTATTGTCTATAATAAATACTTCCTGTATTTTCTGCTACAGTACTTCACAAGGGGAGAGTGTTTATTACGGTTACAATGCAACGTCCACCGGTCAAAGTGACCAGCAGGCAGCAGATGAATTTAGACTGGACCAGGCTGTAAAAGCTGTCGAATTATTTTATGACCATGACGGAGACGAATCCAGGTATAACCAGTCTCATATCGGTCCAGCTTTCAACCATGAATTCCAGGTGAGGGTAACTTTACTAAATTTGTAGAATAAAATACAGTCTCTGCTCTGTCTACATTGAAATTATATTGACCGAACGTTTAGTAAGCAATGATTGTAGTTCATTGTTTGACAGATCCAATAAATGCTTGCAAGACGTTTTCATTAGGTTGAATAACAGTGGCTTCTTTGGTTTTAAAATTTGTTCTATGGGAAAGGGGCAGACAGGCCTGATTTACAACTGATAATGGTTAGTGAGGATGTGGAGAGGGGGGAGGGGGGGGGGAAGGATGTAAGAAAAGGGCTTTGTATTTGTTGTTTTTATGTTGTCTTTCT
Source organism: Apostichopus japonicus (assembly GCF_037975245.1). Taxonomy (NCBI): domain Eukaryota; kingdom Metazoa; phylum Echinodermata; class Holothuroidea; order Aspidochirotida; family Stichopodidae; genus Apostichopus; species Apostichopus japonicus. Next base: position 9,149,792 of record NC_092578.1, read on the forward strand.
TCATTATTTGCAGGTTATTAATTATGGCCCTGGAAGACTACCTTTGAATTCCAATGTTACCATTCAAATTCCGTGGAGAAATGTTGACGGCGGCGCACTGGTGTTTATTAAGGGGATAAAGGTAAAGATAATGGTTTTGGATTTTATTGTTGATACTGTGGTGCACTGGTGTTTGTTAAGGGGATTAAGGTATGGATAATGGTTGTGGATTATATTGCTTGATATGGCGATGTACTGGTGTTTATTAAGGGGATTAAGGTATGGGGTTAAGGGTTATATTGCTGATATGGCGGTGTACTGGTGTTTATTAAAGGGATTAAGGTAAGGATAATGGTTGTGGATTTATTTTTGATATGTTTGTGGTCTGATTAGTTTGAGTACATGTTACATCAAATTTAAACTAGACTGGTTTCGCATTTCATTCCTAAAAATGACTATTAATTTGTACAGCGTTCATTTTTCTTCTGAAGGGGCGGTCTCTAATTCTCTCCAATGAATTCGAAGCATTGTGACTCTTGTATCTAAAGGGTTGCATTGTAATGAACATGATGTTAGCCTTCAGTGCCAGTAACAACTCTATCCCAATTCTGATATGCAAATTAGATATTGTTATGCCCTCTGGGACAATGTTATGGTGCCTTGGTGTAGTGTTGATGTATGTCTTGGAAAGTACTTTTATAGGCTTTTTTCATGATTTTAAACAACTATTTTTTAAAGTTAATCCAAAGTGAACCACAATATCCTTTACCTTCTCAAGTGTATGTTGGTGTCCGGAGGTGTCTGGTTCAAAGCGCCTTACTAATCTCCTTTATGAATTTTGGATCTGGTTGTAGCTTTGTGCTAGTCTGAAATATAAGCAATATTCACAGATAATTGATACACCTCAGTCTAAATGTTGCAACCACCGTGCTACTTTTTGAGTTTTATTATCTTTCTAGTTTTCATCTATTTATTTCAGTAGAGGAAACTCTGTGTACACAAAATTTAAAGATGATGTTACTTTTTAGCTGCTCTGGTCATGCATAGTGTTTTCAGAACATCACCTGTATACTCTATCAGGTTTACAGGAAACAGCATTTTTCATCTTAAATCAAACCAAATAGGGCAACATAAGGGAAGGGGTTTCAATATCTTGTGTGTGTATGTTAGCTACAGTAATTATCAACTTGCCTCATCCCCATCCTCTCAGATTAATGCAAACAAGGGTTCCTGCAACGAAGCTCGGATTTTGGAGTTGCAGAGACGTAGGATAGAAGAAGCCTATGTAGCAAAGGGCTCCACAAAGATATCATATGCTGAAGAGGAAGACTCAGATCAACAGATAGCAACAGCCAGTGACCCTACACAACTGGTTTGTAAAAACAGAAATTATATATTGTGTATGGTGGGGTGAATTAAATGCACACCAAATATATAACTGTAATTATTAACATATCTAGGTTCTGCAATGTATTTAAAAGACTTACACATCTATATGTCAAGTCTTTTGACGAAAGCCCGATAAAACTTTGATCGATTTTCATTTAAGAATCTTGTCGAAAGTTGTTTCGGTACAATGTCGTTACATATATTTATCACCAGTGTAAATATTTATATTTAGAAACAGGAATTTTAAAGTCTACGAAATATAAACATATATAGGCTACATATAAATATTAATATAAAGATAAGAAAGTAAAAGGTTAATAATAATGGGTTTAAGGCTTCAGCCACCAAAACTATTCTACAACAAAAGTATTGCCGTGGGAATAAAGATTGCAGGACAGTAATTGAAAGGGAGTTTTAAGTTATTATATTCTCTATTTTGGTAAGATTTGAGGATTTTGTAAATTTTCTAAATGGCTTTTAACTACAAGACCCTACATAACAGGGTAATGATGTTTTTCATGGCTTTGAATGTTCTTCACATCCTGATGAACTCAGCTGTACCAGAATAAGCCATGATTATTTGATAAAAGTTAATTATATCCTTAAAAAGTAGACTAAGTTATAAAGTATTTAATGCACTTGTAAAATCAAGAAACAAGGGATTTTGATATGGTTGTTTCATTAACACTACTTTCATGTGACACAATCACATGAACTGAGTGACAGCACAGCATCTGTACAAGGTTTAAAATGCTATATCAGGATGTGTTTTGATTTTAATATACAGAATATTTTTGGCAGCTTTTGGTATTAATAATGAACTTTATCCATGAGAATATCCCATTAACAAACACATACAAGGATCAACAACAAATATCTCAACACAACCAGAGTTGAAATGTATCATCTACCAAAGATAGTAGATGAAGCCACAGCCAATAATAACACAAGTTAACAACAAAAAATAACAAATAACATAACATATATACTTAACATATATTTTACATATATTATATGATATACATAAAATATATTATACATAACATATATTATACATAACATATATTTACGTAACATTATACATAACAATAAAAATAACAAATAACAAGGTAAACACAAATGTAACCATCTACCTAAGATATTAGATGAAGCCACAGCCAACAATAACACAAGTTAACAACAAATAATAACAAATAACAATAAAATAACATAACATATATACATAACATATATTTTACATATATATTATATTTTATACATAACATATATTATACATAACATAAATACTGCATAACATATGTTTACGTAACATAAAAAATAACAATAAAACTAACAAATAACAACAACAAATAACAAAGTTTACAGAAATGTAATCATCTACCCAAGATAGTAGATGAAGCCACAGCCAACAATAACACAAGTAATAACAGAAGGCGTTGTTATCCTTTTCCTATTGTTACAGGGCTGTGAGAAAGCTAAATGCGTGGATTTGTCGTGTAACATTGCACTACTTGAGAGAGATGAACTGGTCAAGATAACGGTGGAGATGTTGCTATGGGAGCACACGTTTGTATCGGTAATGATCAGTCATTTATACATCTTCAGTTGCACCATCTGTTCTTGTAAATATAATTGCGAGTGATAAAAAAAACCAAAGGACACCTTCATAAATTTTCTTTCTTTTGCTTTTTTGCACTGGACATTTGGCAATTATAGCAAGAAACTAACAAAATGCCATTGATCAAATTCCAAGGAAGTATTACCATAATTAGACATTGCAAAATGTTATGCAAAGTGGGGAAACTGCTGTCCAAGTGCAAAGATGGATAGTCGTTTTTGACACAGAAACCAGAGCATTTCTTGAGGGACAAAAATGAGAGCCATCAATACTACTACACAATATATGGGACTCTAAATTATAACCCGAGTCGTGACTAAGAGAGTGGGTGTAGAAGAATATTGTAACAGTAGCGTAGGAACTTGAAAAGTGAAATGGCTTTACCCCTCCATCTGTGAGCTTTGATTTACAAATGTTATTAAGCTTGTTTGTAGGGATTGCACTATGGTAGTGATAATCTTGGTTCTGTTTGTCCTTTGAGGATATCTTGATGTGTGTGTATGTGTGTCATTGATATTAAACTGAATCATTGTAGCCCCTGCAATGTGCCCCTCCCCCCCCCATAGGTCCAAAATAATCCCCTGAGGTGCAACATGGGCACCTTGTCTTACTACCACTGTCAGAACATTCTCTGAATGAGATTTTGGTCTACCCTTGGCTTTCTCCTTGATGTCTGTGAATAAGTTTGAGACTGACTCCTGTCTACCCTTAACTCACCTAAAAATGTAATAATAGTCAGTAGTTTCAGTATGCTTACATTTTGTGGACGATCCCTTCGAAAACAGGTTAGTTCTTCAAGTAGCAATTACAAATCTTCTTTTGTCATTGATGTTAGATTCTTTTATATTCCTGAGGCTTTTGACAGGTGTCCTCAGTGGTTTACTTTTCCCTTTCAGAGTTAACAGCATTTCAAATGACAAGTATTAACCCTTTTGGGCACGTTTATATCTCAAAGTATCTCGCCATCATCAATCCCTGCATTCTGAAAGTGAGATAAAATGAATGGTTTTTCTTCTAATTTGAATAATCAGAGACAATATGGATTCGTGGAGGTAGTATCCCAAGGATTAGTAGTATCTGATGATCCGACCAATATCCATAACCAGCCAGAGGGACATGAAGCTGACTCAGTCCAAGTAAGTGGATGGTTCAGTCGAGTAGAAGCACCTGGGTTAGGGAAGGAAGGGATTGGAGATTGTAATACCAGAGCATGGGGGACAAGGGGTTTGGAGAGTAGTGGGGGGGGGTGGGTGTGGTTGAGTTTAAGAGTGGTGCGGTTTATATTGGTTTTTTCACATTACTTGGTTAACGAGACATAAAGTTACAACCCATTGCAAAAGACCGATTTAATCAAATTATGAATTTTGGAACTGAGTTGCTAAGTTTTGTAATAATTGATATATAACTGTGGATTGATTGATTGGATTGACCGATTAATGTTTATTTGTTGTGGTCTGTTTAAGCTACTGAGTATTAAAACTTGCGAAAGAATACTACAAAGATCACTTTTATTCCTGGCAACTGCAAATGTGGATGCTTTCTCTGAGTAGATGAAATAGTTAATCTTTCATTTATTATATTTGTTATTTACAGATACAAACAGTAGCATATACAGGTACCATGGGAACACAACCAATACCCTGGTGGGTGATCCTACTAGCTATTCTTCTGGGAATATTATTTCTTATTATTGCAGTTGTTGTCCTTTGGAAGGTGAGTATTAATAAGTTTTATTTAGTTAACAGTTTTTATCTAGACTCAAATCCAACTATCATCTTGGAGCTAATGTGGCAGAGATCTTTGTGATGACCAAGTCACCAAACACTAAAGGGGCTGGCGATGTTATTAAAATGAGCACAGACAATGGGTCTCACTTGAACGCACACAGCTCCTATGTCACCCAGTCTAAGGCCTGTTACATTCACTACCTGTGAACTCTGGGAGGTAATTAAGCCTCGTACAGTACAACACAGCATCATGCAGAGGAGCTGGCATAAACACAGGAGTAGACATGAATTTCACCTACAACAAAGCACATGTACACTATGCAGCACAAAATAACATACATATATATACATAATTGCAGATATTCTTGTGATCAGAGATTTAACAACACTGAAACCTTTTGCACCATTACGATTGTTATTAGAGGGCTTCAGTATTTTAGAGTCATTATTTGGGGAAGCCATCTCCTTTACAGAAAATAAACATTGTGACAAATAAAAAACATTCATTGTACTTCAAGTTATGTATGTGGTGGGGATGTATGGTACATGGGTGACTGTAAACTAAACCCCATTTCAGTTGTTTGATATTAACAAAATTATTAAAATTATTAACAAAATACAACAAAGTTTAAGCGGCTGAGTTACAGATAATGTTCAGTCCAAAGTGAAAACTTAAGTGTAGACATGAAACGTTGAACATTATTTAATTTATGTCTATAAGTATATTGTGCAATGTGGACATCACATCAAAACAGTCTTGGTTAATTTATATTTACCTAGTGCAAAATAAGAGCCCTTCACTCTTGAATTCACCATTTAATTTTGATGAAGTAACTTAATAATCATACCATGCCAACATAAAATAACGTCTCATTCAACATTTCAATTATTATCCATCTTTACGGAAATCATCTTAACTTTACAAAAGAAAATGAAAAGCATTTGTTGGTGCAGCTCATGTTGTCAAATCTTGAATTATTATGCAATTCTCATCTAAAGAGAGCCAAAATAAACTGCAATAGTTCTGCAACAACAGAACCAAGCTGATAATTTGGACCAATCATGCTACATTTCACAAATCTCTTTATGAAATATTTTTGTTCAAATCTAAGACTTTGATATACCTATATTTATAATGGAGCAAGTTGATATTGGCTATCTATCAAAAATGTATTTAGCAAATGTTAAAGAATAAAACCATTTTCATCAAGTTTAGGTTGTTTTTACTCACCCTCTCTCTATCCTTGTTATAATTTGTGAGAAATGCTGAAATAAGGATGCAGTATATCTTTCATTAAGTCTGTATGCTTTCATTTTTAGTTAATCACATTTAGTCTTTGTGGTTTTTCTTTTCTCATAATTTCTTTTTGTTTGATGAAAGTATAACCAATTATTTAATTTCTGCTAAACAAAAGAAAGAAAAGAGAGATGAATGGTCATAACTCTTGCACTCAAGCAAGCAGAGGGTATTGGATATGTTCAGAAAGAAACCCCCCTCCCTGTCCATTCCCCTCCCCCCCCCCCCAAATACAACAAAAAAAGAAAAAAGGAAAGGCACACACATAATATCAAAATCGTTCATCTTACCATTTAAATGATCAATTGTATTTGAAAATGATTCCATGTGACTTTCTAAAATTATATCCTGAATGTTCATATTGTGGACAAAGAATGAAAGAGTTAAATTTTCCTTCCATTCATTTCGACTAATTTGCATCTTCCTAGAGAAATCAAACAAGAAAATTGATGCCAACACATGGTAACAACTCTTGGCCCTTTCTTGCAACATCCTATGCATCTGCCAAGCAGAATTAGAAATTATTTTGGCAGCAGTCAGTAGACAAAACCAACCCCACCCCTTCCTCCCCCTCCATATCACTTTCACAACTTTCACATACCATCACTCTACTTATACCTACCTGGTTTGCAGAACACCTTTTGCTATGTTTTGTCTCTCATTTCTCCAATGAAATTTTGTTTAGTTAAAATTCTTCCAACGAACCACCAAGATTTACATGAATGAAGCAAAGATTTCTGGAACAGGCGCCACTGAACCTAAAGAGAAACAATCCATAGGAGAGGATGCCAATGAGAACGGCCAATGAAAATATACAAAACATGGTCAATTATCAGTCTTGAAACCCTCCCTAATAGCTAACATTGATCTCTTTAATCCAAAGACACTGTACTTCTGCAATGCTTAACAAAGCACAAATACCATATCTATCACAACAAAGTCCACATAATCGAAGCTAACTATGTGTCTCATATTCACTGCGATGATACTGCACAACTAACAACGTATTTATCTTGTTTTTACCTTCCTTTCTGTCAACCGATCCCTTTAACATTTCTTATCCTTATTACCCGTGCTTTGTTGTGTTCTTTGTGAGACAGAAGCTCATTTCAAAATTGTGATGTGAAACTTTCAACCTCTAATTTAACAATTTGAATCAAAGCCGACCGTTAATTGTAATAAGCACCCACAAATACTTAACCTTTCTCATCTTCCTGGCATGAAAAAGGTTACAGTTTCAAGCAAATATCCATAGAACCAAATTTACAGAGTGTCTGCACCATTCATAAACAGTGAATATTGCAACCAAAAGTTAAATTTTTCTTTTGAACAGAATCTGATTATTTGAATGTGGTCGCATATATAGATTGAATATAGCGTAAAGGACAATCATTTCTATTTTTCTCGAATGTTTTATACCTTTCCAATTTTTATTTCCAGCACAAAATGGAAGATTGACATTCTACACCATGTCATTATTAGTAATTCTAATTTGTTCATGAAATTTGTCAATAGAATTATATGTCAACATTCGAAATATGTGTTGGTAAAGATGGATCAGTCAAATTAATCAAAATTTTTGCTACCAGTCATTATTTAATACATGAAATATTTCCTGAGATGCGGTTTTGCTTTAGGTTAAGTTTCAGTATCCAAAGAAAAAAAAACTGGTTGTAACTTATTACAGTTAATCTTCAATGGTCAGCTAAACTTATATCGATGCCAGAGTGAAAATTAAAGAAAGTAAGAATAGCTCATAGTAATGCAAGTTCTGAACTCAAGTAAATCTTCCTCAATTTAAAAATTGTATGGAGCTCAGCTGGACCAGTCAAAAAGCTATTAACTGGACAACAATAGGACACAGCTCTCCCTGTTCTGTTGTTGGGTAAATGGACAAAATCTTTCAGGTTGATTAATTCCAAAGAAGTATATCGTCTAAACTGCAAGGACTTAAAGTACCATTTGACCTAAACGCTGTTGGTCTCGCCAACAGATACTGCACCTTTCTACAATAATAATTTCTTGTTCTTATTCTGCTAACATTTGCATATCTTTTATTATACCATTCATACCACCATATGCTGCTATGGAAGTGTATTCGTAGTATTTATTCAGTACCAGCAGGTTTGTCTTCTGACCTGTATTCTTTAATAAGCTCCTCCAAAACCAATTCATGATACTTTTATAATTGATAGTCTCCCCCTCACTAACTCTACTCCCTCTCTTAACACCAGCTCGGGTTCTTCAAACGTGGGCTTCAAGAGACAATGGCAGGAGGATTTGAAGCCGTGCCAGCCACTGAACCGGCAGTTGAATAGAATCTACACAAAACCATCACCAAGCGCTTTCTGGATAATTTCTGCTGTCCTTTACAAATTTATTTAGTTCCATTGTTTATCCTCTATATACTAGATTTTGGTGATTTTTCAACTTAATGCTAGGGTTTGATGATTGTTTTATTTTGTGTAATTTGGGGAAGAGAAAAGTATCAAACAAGAAAAGCAAAAAAAAAATATATATATTAAAAGAAAAAGAAAAAAGGAGACAATTGCAGTGCTCAGGAAAAATGTCATAACTCATGTTTAGGCAAACATATAAACTTGAAAATGAAAATGTGTATTTTTCACAGTCATACCATACCAGTACTGAATGGTACACATATGTAGTACATGTCACCAAGTTTTAATGAGAGTGTCACAGGGAAATAAAAAACATTGGTATTTTCTTTAGGACATAACATCACAAAAGTACTACCATCAGTGAGTAAAAGGTTACCAGTATTGTACTAAGTAGTTTAGAGAGTCATATTAATAGACACTTTATATCTAAATCTGAAGTACAGTGTCTTGCTACCACCTTGACTTCCTAACTTTGACCTTTGTCAATCTCTGAGAATAAGTGAAGTGCAAGAACTCATAGGAAAGTACTTTTGCCAACTTCTATCATGATAACATTTGGTAACCTTGGATTGTTGGTTTGTTTCAGTTGTCAATTTTTCACATGAGGTACTGAAAAGTTGTCTAGGAAGCATGAGAAAGGATTATTATGTACTTTACATAAGAGCAAACAGATCTGGAAGGTTACTATGGCAAATAAGTGTGTAGAATATCATAAAGCCATGAACTGTTGATCGTATAGTACTAATGTTATGAGAGTTGAATGCACCTTCAGTATTCAAAGGCAGTCGCCTCTCTATTGGCTTTGAACTTCAAGGTTGCAAAGGGCGGTGGGGGTGAGAGTGAGATATTGCAGTAAATACGTTGAATGTAAATTGTAATCACAGTGAGCAGGTACCTTATGATAGATACTCTGATTAAATGTTATCTGAATGATTTTGCAGCAACTCTTTAATAGTTTATACCTTTGTAAGTCTATGCATATTCAAACCCCCATGCTACTAACTGTGAAGCTATTCTAAGCTGTGTTTGATACTTTGATATATTGACAGCTCCTGCTCTCTAGTACACACCCACATAGCGCGGTGTAAAGTTTTAACATTAACGCTCGCAAATAATTTCCATCTGTAAGGTGTCTGTCAACACTTCGCTTATAAAATGTCAGGGTGGTTTTGTAAGCCTAGTGTTAAGATGTAGTACTGTGATGTACAGTAGACCTATATAGTTACTGTGTATATATCATTGATTTTAAGCATCAACAAATAATATTTTTCTTTAACTTACCTTGATTACTATTAATTTTTTTTCCATGCTTTTCTTTTATAATTCACCTGAATAAGAAAATGGGAAGCCAGTTTATTTTAAAATTTTGAATCTGCATGAAATGGATAATCTGGTTGCCATGGGATTAGTCTATCATCTGTAAATAAATAAATAAATGTATTACTTAATACTTTTTTCCTTTTTTTTGTTTTCAAGTTTATGAGGTTATTACAGCTTTATTTACATCAATTGAAATTTTTAGGTATGTTTAAATTGAGCAAATGCAACATTTTTTTCCCAAGTTAATAGCATGGTGTAGAAAGTTCATATAACCTATTATAATATATTTGTATCAATTTGGAGACATTGATGATTTGAGCTAACTGATGTTGTATTTGACAGGAAGAATTAATATAAAAGGATTTCCAATCAGGCAATTACAATTTTCAGTTCGTTTAGTTTTATATGTATTGGAAACAACTGTGTGAGATGATCAATATATTGTTTATTACAGTTTGGTGGAATATTGGGCAGTTTATTTTTTCTTCTAAATCTGGTGAGGAGGTTGATTTGAGTGATCTTTAAATAGTTTTGTACACATGATCAGGTCATCCTATCATTCACTTATCTCATGATTTCATCCTGAATTACAATTATGCAAAAAATGTAAAAATAAAATAAAATAAAAAATGGGAAATGAAAGGCATTTTTGGTGGAAAAACTTTTTAACTTGTGTATGTGTCAAGCCAGTGCAACCATCCAATAAATATTCCTTTTAAAAGTATGTAATTGAAAGAAAAAGGGTTTGATGCTATTTTGACGTCTGATGCATCCACCACTTCATAAATTTGGAAGCTTTTTATTGCTGATGTTGAAATTGTTATCAGCATAATTACAGCCAATTATTTCAACCATGGAGTATCTTTGAAAATCAGCTGTTTTGCATGGTTTGTGTTATTTGTATTAAGTAATACCTTAAACACTTAAAGTGTTATCTGTGTTAAGTAATACCTTAAAGGGTGAATTTATAAGAAGCAGCCCTTTATCAATAATAGAAGAAATGGCAACAGAAACTGTAGGGGTGTTAGAGATAAACATTTTGGTTTGGGTCCTATGTTTTTGTCATAATTCCATTCGAACTGCACCTTCTTTTAATATTTATGAAAAACTAATTAACTAGTTTAACAAGATTTTAAAGAAGTCTTGTTAATCAAAAATGCCAATTGTTGTACGTGATGATAGAGAAATTGATTGTTGAGAAGATAATGCAGTGTTTGTCAGGTGATATTTATTTTTGAAAGAGCCTTACTATATAGTTAGGGGATGGTTGGTGATAGAGTCCAAGCACAATAAGTCATTTTAGACTATGCATATTCCCCTTAAAATTGTTAAGGTGCAAGTCTTCCAAGAGCACACATGGTATAATTTACTGTAAATATATGTTATTTTAAATAAATTAGGACTGTCGTCTTTTAGAGATACCTAATTTGAAGTAGTGGTGATTGTTTTGGGTAAAGTGATAATTGTCTATGTAAAGATTGACTTTACTGATAGATTGAATTGATGCACTGTGTTAAATTGAATTTGACAACACAGATTCACTAACAACGGTGTGAATTGCTTTCTTCATGTGGTTGTCTTGTGCATTTCAAGTGCATTCAAGTAACATGAAATTATGATATTAAATATCAGAGTTGTAACCAGTCACTGGATTTATGGTTGACTCAAGTCTTTACAAATAAGTTTCCTGGCTTGAATCAAGTCACGTTAATCTCTATGAGGACAGGGAGTCACCGTAGCCTTGTGCACTTGATATCTCTTTGAGGACAGGGAGTCACTGTAGCCTTGTGCACTTGATATCTCTATCAGGACAGGGAGTCACCGTAGCCTTGTGAGCTTGATATCTCTTATAAGGACAGGGAGTCACCGTAGCCTTGTGAGCTTGATATCTCTTATAAGGACAGGGAGTCACCGTAGCCTTGTGACTTATTACAACTCTTTAAAGAATACTGCTTATATATTTGCAAGTAAACTGTATTAATCTCTAAATTGTTTGGATTATTGTTTACATTGTCATTCTGAGTATAACGACCAATAAATATGGCCACATGAATGAAGTATTCTACTATGCATTGGATCATCATGGAACTGTACATTGATGGAATTGAATTATATTGATTTCTTTTATTAATCAGTAGTTGCCAAAGATTATATTTACCGAAAAAAATGATCTAGTTGTTCATTGTTTAACTTCATGTTATCATTGATCTGTATAGCTTTTTTTTAACATATAGCATTTTTAAGCATGTACGCAGTTTAGGCCACCAGTTCTTTTTTGGCTGAAGATTGTTTGAAGAAAGCATTTTCTGGTGCCAATGTATAATTTTTTTCTTCGTTTTTGACTGAATGTATACATCGAAAATTTGTCCCTAAATCTTTGTTTATGTGCTCTTTTAAGACCACTATGTATCCACTATGTAAATGTGTTATACACTATGTCCAACTCATAAGATCGTTCAGAATGAGTAAAGCACTTTATGGTGAAATTTTTATCTCTTATGGAAAGGGGTGGAAGAGGGAATTTGGGATGATTAGATGAAGGTTTCACAAAGGACACCCAGATGGTTTGGTAGACCAATAATGCTATTTAATTTTCAACTGTGGTATAAGTTGGAGCCAATGGTAACAACGGTTTTGTGCCGTCCCATATGATGGGGATGGGTAAAGAAAGAGTAGTGTAGGGAGGACCAATGCCAGGATTTCTGTTTGCTTCAATTGTCGCACCAGAAATACTATTGAAGATCAGATGGTACCAATCTGCTTGAAACCCCATCATTTTTTCCCTGAATATTACAGTGAAATTACTGTAAATTAACTGATTCCATAAATTGTGTGAAATATTGATTTTGTCTGTAAGTGTGATATTGTAGCTTATTTAATGCAGTTTGCTGGTTCCTTTGTGGAAAATTTCCGAGAGAAATAAAATCAAAATTGTATCCAACATTATAGTCCAGTAACTTGATTAGTTATCACAACTGCGTAGAGTTCAGAGAATAAAATAATACTCCATATAGTCCTTGAAAAAGGAGCGCCAGATGATCCTTTTTCAGAAAACATTGGAGCTTAAGAATTTGTGTTGAGGTAACAAGGAAAGCAATTAGGGTTTCACTCAGGAACGGATACCACGCATATATTGGCAAGGTAAGTAAGGTCTTAGTGAGGTTGTAATGTATCCATCTGGGTCTAACTGATGTAGTGGAAGTCTTAAAAAAATATTCCTCTCAAATTCAAACAATCCTCAAAGACGTTCGTAACATCATGACTTCATTTATTCCCTTTTCAATGTTAAGTTTGTGTAGTTTTTTTTTCGTTACTGAATTGTTCCTGATTACTACGACAATCTACATTTAAAGTTAGTGTTTTTGTTTTATGTTGCCTCATAAAGAAGGAACATACATCTTTGCACGCTGATAGAACACAGAAGAATTATGATGTAAATTTGAGAAATACTTCTGATTAAGTCGGTTATTCCATTTTGTTCGTTATTTTGTTTAAAGTCATTTTTATATAATTACTTTTTCTAATATGGTTGGTTCATGAAACATTTGATAAACATTGGTGGCTATGTGATTATTCCCTTTGATTACTACAGACACACAGTTCCATTATCTAACGAATGTGGATGAATCATTCTCAAATAACCATCGGATGTTTCGTCATTCCTTTTATATTAGCCATTTAATTATATTTTTCATGTTTTTTTATTGTAAAGTGGTGAAATAGCGTAAATGCTTTTGTTTTCTTGTGAACTATGATTTATGACTTACTTCATGAAGATTCAACATCTATTTGGTGAAATAGGAAAGAAATTAAGGGGTAACATGTCATTATTTGTTAAAGACCAGAAATGTTATTAATATCCAGTGACAGCAGATTTGCTAAATTATCTAGATATTTGTATGTGTAGTTCATATGTCATTTGAAGTCAACAGAGGTTCAAATGCGAAGACCTTGTACTACACTGAGCTGCCACTGTAGGTCAAAGTCTCAAAACTAGTTTCAAAAGTCTCAAACTAGCTTTAGATGTGCTTACACCAACAGGAAAACATTGGCAGGTAGGTCTGCATTAGGGCAATGACTGTGCTCATCATAACATATTCAGTTCTCAAACTCCATGGTGTGGTATGCAGAGACTGATATACCAAAGAAAAAATGAAATTTGTACTGAAATGTCACCAGTCTCGGAGCTGTTTTAGCCACAAACTAGAAACGGTAGAAACTCGTTAGATATTCTTTGGGCTGCTGATCCCATCAGTTGTGACGGGAAAGATCTTTTCGAAATGTTGGTGCAGTAGCTTGCTGCATACCTAAGGTGCTTAATCTCATTGTCATTCTTTTGTACGCGAATAATGTAAGTGATTGTCGCAAGAAGAAGACGTGTGTTTTGCGTAGTCACTTTCACTGAAACATCTTTGCCCCTTTTTTTTTATGTCTAATTATGAAATTAATTGTAAGTCTGTAGGAGTGTGCAATGGACCTTTTGTACATACGCCAATAAATGCCTTAATATGCTAATCCCAACGTACCTTTTCTTATTGTTTGTTTTATTTTATATGTGATATTCCATACTGTCCATGGCTGCGTTGTGTGATCGGCATTTAAGTCGATGTGTCTTTATTGCAGCAGATTATTGTAAAGTTTCGATACTTCTGACATACACTACCATAATGATGTAGTTACTTAACTGGATTAGTGGCAGTTCATTTGTGATATGTATAAAATTACTGAATTGCCTTTTCGGGTACGAAAAGTACAGAAAGTAGTATTGAACATCAGACACTTCCACAGTACCAGATTGTCTAAATTAGCAACATTGAAGTTCGCATACAATGCGCATGATTGTTACAATTTTATAATGTTCACACTGTCTTTGATCAACAGATATACTTTACCATTTTACATCACATAGTTATGGTATACAAACATTCTCAAATACAAGATCTTCAGATAGTTTCCTTCTTGTGGACTTTGTATTAACACTGATATTTGACAACCATTAAATACATTATGCCCTTGCCAAAAATACTGGACGCCCAAATTCTACAAGTTTTTTGGGGGCAAATATACCTCCCAGATCTCCTGAAATAACACTTCCCAGACCGAATGGTGCTCCTAAACTTCTTTAAGTTTTAGATCTCATGGCTTAGAAGTTTAGTTTGGGGAGTATGTAGGCGTCTGCAGAACAAAAATTAGGGGACAGATAACCCAAGTAAACTTTTGTATACGATGGGGTCCTCTCCCAGAAACAATTATAGACTGCCGCAAATGCGATTTCCGTTCTATATTTAACAATTGTGGATAAATATAATAAAATGAGAACTGCTGCATGTCATTTGCACAATGCTGGATCAAACTGCGCCAAAGTTCAATACAGGGGAATTTGAAATGCAGCCTTTTGGTCTAGAACAAATTGGTGGGAACACTGTATATCATGTCCCCACCACTGAAAAAGTTGATGGGGACGCGTCCCCCTTTCCACACCAAGATCTGCGCCCATGCATATTATAACAATTTTTGGTACTGTACAGCCTAGGCATAGTTCCTTGATGCATTTATCGTGATGCCGGAACTTGTGCAAATGTTTTCAGGTATTTTAACACCACACGAAAGCATGATAAGCCAGTGTTGGTCTTGGTGTTAATAAACTAGACTAAAGCCTAGCCACAGGTTGTACCTGCCAGTTTGTATCTTAACTGATGTAAGTGAGGCATGATATTGTTAATGTTAGACGTCACACGGTGCGTTTTCCCATCGCAAATCCTGTCTGAAATTTCATGAAATGTTACTTCTGATTTGGTTCACACTAGCAGTCTGTTTTTATTCTATGTTCGCTGAGATTTCGACACAAATTGTGTTTGGCTTTCGCTGAACTATTCCTTTGTTTGATGCAATATCCTACATGCAGACTAATGCCTGATGTTCTGACAAGGGTGAACGTGGTTGCCGCACTTGCTTAGAGGTATGCGGAGAAGTTATTACCGATTTCAAACTGGGAATGTGTTTACGGTACAGGCCTCTTCGAATTCCAATGTGCCGCAAATGGACGTAATATGAATGGTATGCCAGTATACAGCAAACGATGGGGTACACCCCTCAGTCCGACAAGTTTTCAGTCCGAAAATAAAATACACGTTTTCAGTCCGAAAATGAAATACACGTTTTCAGTCCGAAAATGAGATACACGTTTTCAGTTGGAGAATGAAAGCATGCAGTTTTAATGCCATAATACCACCAATAAACGGTGACAGCCCGAACTGATAGTAAAGAAAACGATTGAATCTTTCGTATTATGTCTCACATCGCCGGCCTTAACAAAGACTTGTTGTTACATTTACATTGTGTTACATTTTGTACTTTTCATTCGACTGCCAAGTATTGCCAAGTATATATATATATATATATATATATATATATATATATATATATTTATATACACACACACATATATATATATATATATATATATATACACACATATATATATATATATATATATATATATATATATATATATATTGTGCATTTTTCAATTTCATTTTTTTTTTTCATTTTTCAATTTTTGCAATTTAATAAAACAACATTCAAATACTTGAATATGTAGTACAAAATGCACAGAAGGTCCACTTTGTTGGTGCAGTTTTAGGTGATTTTGTGGTTTTCCCCTTCATACCAAAGTTGAGTGTACCACTGCCCTTGGAAGTACCCCCCCCCCCATCCGTAAACTGAACCTTCAGACTCACACATAGACTCGTAGACCAGACGTCAAACTAGGTAAATTGTTATTTTTACAATTGGACACATTCTACTAGGAGCAGGGATACTAGGAGCAGGGATACTAGGAGCAGGGATATTATTATTATTATTATTATCATTATACGGTGGAGGGTGGGGCGTGAACGTTTGAAAATGTGATCATAAAGACCTCTAAATGCAATGATTATAAAGCAAACATTAAACTGATGTAATTTTGGACACTCCCTCACTCCTTCTCGGCCTCGTGCACCCCCTCACCCCCTTCTCTCCCTCTTATATCCCCCTCGAACTCGATAATCTTGTTCATATACGATACTTTTTTTTCTACATCTTCTACAATACGTATAAGCAATAATACAACCGTCATCTTGTATGCAATTCAGAAAAGGCTATAAGAAAGCCTTGTCGTTAAACACTGGCAAGCAATAATTGATTCATTTATTAACGTAACGTTAAGTTTGACTTGACTTGACAAGACTCTTCGACCGAGGAGCCGAGGATTATGGTTCATTTCGTCTTATATATTTACAAGAGGAACAATTAAAAATCAGTAATCGCACAAAATGAACTAAACTCGGGCTATGATTTTTGGTTCCTTGCTTTAGCAAAAGGAACCTATGCAGTCAGGTTGGCGTGTGTGTGTGTGTGTGTGTCTGTGTGTGCATCTGTGACACTTTCTTGGGTACGCTCTATCTCAATAAGGGAAAGTTGGATTGAGGCCAAACTTGGAATATAGATCCGCCATATGGAGAAGGTGTGCCCTATTGTTTTTGGTGCCCACAAAGGTCACCAAAGGTCAGTTATGGTCCAAAAACCGAACATATTAAAACTGCAATAACTCCCAGTGCCAATGTGCGACAAGGTTGATATTTTGGGAAAAGTTGTGAACTGGTTAGGGGAACATTTTCAAACTTAACGGTCATGTGATCCGAGGTCACCAAAGGTCAATGAATGATAAAAAACTAGTATTTTTGCGATAACTTGAGAACGAAATGTCCGTTAGGGTTGGGAGTTGCTTCAATGTTATCCAATTGTCGACCCGCATCTGGGTGACCCTTGACCTCAATTTGACCTCTGGTGACCTTTACGTGTTTTTTGGGATTTTTACAGTTTTGATGCTATTTTCAGATGTCAAAGGTACCTTCTGATCATAAATGTCAATGGGTTGACCCCGTGTGACCTTTATGTGCGAAGTTATATGGGGTCAAAGTTTTTCGGTCGGAGTTAGGATGGTTGTACAGACTTTTCGTTTTGTTTTTTGGAATCAGGAGATTAAACTACATCTGAAACCAAGGTCAAAAGGTCAAAGGTCACATTAGAAAAAATGTGCTTATTTTGGGAGGAAACGAGCAAAAAAGAAAATGTTTGGTTTTGATGCTAGATTTGGATATCAAAGGTACCTTCCGATCAAAAATGTCAATTGGTTGACACCCGTGTGACCTTCGTGTGCGAAGTTATACGAGGTCAAAGTTAATTTTCAGACATTTAATGCAACAACTCCCAGTTCCAAGGTGTGAAATGGTTGATATTTTTGGACAAGTTGCAAATGGTATAGGGAAATATTTTCAAACTTAACGGTCATGTGATCCGAGGTCACCAAAGGTCAATTAATGTCAAAAAACTAGTATTTTGGGGGTAGAAAATGGGCAAAGAAAAAAATGTTTGAATTTTTATAGTTTGATGCTCTAATTTAGGTCTCATCAATCAAAAATGTCAATAAGTTGACCCAAGGTGACCTTTGTACGTTAAGTTATATGAGGTCAAAGTTAATTTTCAGACATTTAGTGTAATAACTCCGAGTGCCAAGGTGTTACACAGTTGATATTTTGAGACAAGTTGCAAATGGTATAGGGGAATATTTTCAAACTTAACGGTCATGTGATCCGAGGTCACCAAAGGTCAATTAATGATAAAAAACTAGTATTTTTGCGATAACTTGAGAACAAATTGTCCGTTAGAGTTGGGAGTTGCTTCAATGAAATCCAATTGTCGACCCGCATCTGGGTGACCCTTGACCTCAATTTGACCTCTGGTGACCTTTTTAGTGTTTTGTGGATTTTTACAGTTTCGATGCTATTTTCAGATGTTAAAGGTAGCTTCTGATCATAAATGTCAATAGGTTGACCCCCGTGTGACCTTCGTGTGCGAAGTTATATGAGGTCAAAGTTAATTTTCAGACATTTAATGCAATAACTCCCAGTTCCAAGGTGTGACAAGGTTGATATTTTTGGAGTAGTTGCAAATGGTATAGGGGAATATTTTCAAACTTAACGGTCATGTGATCCGAGGTCACCAAAGGTCAATTAATGATAAAAAACTAGTATTTTTGCAATAACTTGAGAACAAATTGTCCGTTAGAGTTGGGAGTTGCTTCAATGAAATCCAATTGTCGACCCGCATCTGGGTGACCCTTGACCTCAATTTGACCTCTGGTGACCTTTTCGTGTTTTGTGGATTTTTTACAGTTTCGATGCTATTTTCAGATGTTAAAGGTAGCTTCTGATCATAAATGCCAATAGGTTGACCCCTGTGTGACCTTCGTGTGCGAAGTTATATGAGGTCAAAGTTAATTTTCAGACATTTAATGCAATAACTCACAGTTCCAAGGTGTGACAAGGTTGATATATTTTGAGTAGTTGCAAATGGTATAGGGGAATATTTTCAAACTTAACGGTCATGTGATACAAGGTCACAAAAGATCAGCTAATGTTAAAAAAGTAGTATTATGGGGGGAGAAAATGGGCAAAGAAAAAATGTTTGAATTTTTACAGTCATGCTCTATTTAGGTCTCACCGATCAAAAATGTCAATTGGTTGACCTCCGGGTGACCTTTGTGTGTGAAGTTACATACAAGTTCAAAGTTAATTTTTTGACATTTAATGCAATTAAATCTCAATGCCAAGGTGTGACATGGTTGATATTTTGGGACAAGTTGTGAATGGGGTGGTGGAACATTTTGAAACTTAAAGGTCATGTCATCTGAGGTCACCATTGTTATCATATCTGTTGACACGCTTGTAGGTCTCTTATATTTCTTACATTTTCGACGCCATATTTAGATCTCAAAAGTGGCTTTTGATAAAAAATCCGATCACATTTTGTGATCACAAAAGTGTTGGCTATAGTGTTGGTTACTTTATGGGAACATGTAGGACCACAATTACTTGGACTATTTCAGCCCAATATTGCTCGATAATATTATGTGTATTGTCATATACCCCAAGCAAGGAACCACAGTGCCCTTGGGCTCTTGTTTTATGAGGTAGTAATAATCTTTTTTTAATATTGTAGAAGTTTGAAGCCGTGGTTGCTTCTATCAAGATTGATAATTTGTACACAATGATCAGTTTAAAGAAACACATGACGATAAGAAGCCCTTTGTTGTTCATTTCAATTGTCTTTTATGGTGTTTAGAGATAATCGATTTCAAACTCATGTGTGCCGCCTTTGTACTCTCAGTAAGATGTATCTATTGAGACAGAAATGTTCATATATATTGGCCATTCAAGTAATTCAACAGGCAATATATAAACTCAACATAATACGGTATAAACGGGGAGGTTTTCTGCTGTCTCTTTAGATTATTACATTTTTTTTATTATTATTATTATCACCACAAGCATTGTAAATATACTTTGATGTAATTATATCTATTCTTAGAATTTTCTTATAAAGTTTCCATATTGATATTTTTTATCGTCATATGGCTTTATCACTGCTTTGCATATATGCCTATTATTAATAAAAATGAGCAAGGTTCAGTATGGCCTATTAACGGTATACAAAGCAAATTTTAAAGGAAAATGCAGAGAGATCTTTTAGAAACAAATCATCTTTTTTGATGATTAATTTTGAAAGTGTCTAAATGGTTTGTATCATATCACTAATTATTTCAGTTTTGAATATAATATTTTCGCGTAGACGTGTGTATTCCAGAAAGAAAAAGAAAGAAGTAGGTATTAAAATATTATTAAAAGTTATCGCGTCCTCATATATAGGCCTACTTGTAACGAACATAATTTATTATGTGCAAATAAAGATTTATTTTCAATATTGTATCCCGTCACTGAATATTTATGTTAATTATATCGTTTTCAATGTTACCTGCATAAAAAGAACAGCGAATCAAATTTTATGAGATGCAGGTAAACATTTACAGATTTACAGATATAAATCGAACGTAACGTATACATGCGCATGTAGGGAATGGTTACCCCCGCCAACCCCCCCCCCCTCCGTGCACGGACTCCCATGGGGTTTATGCGAGACCTGGATATGAGTATAAAAATTAATTAGCAAACAGCATACTGCCTTGAGGGAAAACACTTTCTTCACCTTTTCCTCAGCTTATTCTATCCGAAACAACATATAGAAATATATATATATATATATATATATATATATATATATATATATATATATATATATATATATATATATATATATATATATATATATATATATATATATATATATATATATATATATATATATATAATGAACAGTATATAATTAAGCTCCGACTGAGAACGTGGATTTTATTTTCGGACTGAGAACGTGTCGGACTGAAAACTCGTTTTTCGGACTGAAAACGTGTATTTTATTTTCGGACTGAAATCGTGTATTTTATTTTCGGACTGAAAACGTGTCGGACTGAAACTCGTTTCTTCGGACTGAGAACGTGGATTTTATTTTCGGACTGAAAACGTGTCGGACTGAAAACTCGTTTTTTCGGACTAAAAACGTGTATTTTATTTTCGGACTGAAAACGTGTCGGACTGACAACGTGTACCCCAAGCGATAACTAAAATACAACGTGTACTGTATACTTTGTCTGACCACCAGTGGCGTCGCCAAGGGGGGGCCAGGGGGGGCACGTGCCCCCCCCCCCCCCTGGAAAACCTAGTGCCCCCCCGAGTGCCCCCCCCCCATCTGAGATTTGGGTTGGTAAAAAAATATATATATATTTTGTTATATTCAACTCCCATCATTTGAGTTGGTTTTTCATAAGGACAAAGAAGCACAGTAATTCGTATTTTCTTCAAATGAGCTGCGAAAAAATGAACAAGTTTATCCTTGAACGTCGGGTATCGAAGTCGTAACCCGCGCCATCACAACAGGTGTCGATATTTACATTGAATGTGTCAGTGCTCACGCCATACCAGCGGATATACAAGTCCGCTTCGCGAGCTACATGACTGTGAGAAGGGAGGGTACTGCAATATGTTGCCTTGGTCTGAGGTTGACAGGTTAGGAGCTGACGAAATGTGAGAATGTGAGGGTCCGCAGGCACCATACTTGCCTATATTTGTGGACCGATATATTAACCCTGTTGTGTAGGGGGTGCAGAGGTCGTTTGAGGTCAGATGCTTGTAGGAACAAATGGCGAATGTTCACACCTGCATATTGAGCCATACTCGATGTGTGATCAAACTTGGATTGCATGGTGAGATCCCTGATAGGAGCCAATAACGATGCTGGAACCTGTTACATCTTAATAGATAATGGGCGAAAACGAGAAGGACAAGAAAGGAGTCGGGGTCATGCACACATTAATTCAACAAATGTAGGTTCTATTGATAGGGTTAGGCATAATATCGACAGCATGTGGTTCATATCCTCTGCAAAATTCTGCGCCTTGTTAAAATCATTACCTCAAAAATAGCAATTTCTGGAGATATCTTCAGATCGAATTTAGCATCAAATGTGGCAGCATTTTGCATCTAGCCCATCCTCCGTATGCGAAAATTTTCCAAAGGGGAGGGGGGGCAGTGGCGGCGGAACCGGGGGGCTTGGGGGGCTCGGCCCCCCAATGAAAAAGTTGAGGGGGCAAATGCATGATAACCCCCCCTCAATATTTACCAAGGCTCCGAAACGTGCATCTGCCCATTTTTCAATGCATACTTGTCGATCTGTCCGATGCACACGTATACTATATAGGTGTAATAATTTTAGTAAATGCTGGGGGGGGGGACCCTCGGCCTGTCCCCTGGCTATAGACCATATTGTCACCCCAACCGCGTCTTCACGCCCCGTGAAAAGTGGAAGCAGTGAGTGTGAGTACCGGTAAGCGCAACACAACTTCGTCTTAGGCCAATGACTTGCTTCATTTCAGCCAGTTCTCCATCATCCCCTTACTACACTCAAAAACGTCTTTGCGAGTACACTACGAGTAATAGCTACTCTCTTAAAACACCATCGAATATACAAATTACAATGTTTTTACAGACTTTTACGTGCAATCTGAGAAATTGCAGGCTTGAGACCCATATTTTAGGGCTAGGTATTCGCAGCATAAAACACTCGGGAAGTGCCGTTTCCGGCCATCTGGGGGTTTGAAAAACCCAAAATTTTCTTGTACGCTCCGCGCCAACCGATGGTGGCGCTCCACTTAGATAGTCTCTACACATTAGCCCCCCCCCCAATAATTTTCCCGTTCCGCCGCGCCTGAAGGGGAACCCCCTCCCCTTAGACCCCTCACCAGGAAGTTGATCCGTATCCACCTAAGTGCCCCCCATCAAATGCTGGTGCCCCCCCTGTGCCCCCCCAGACTGAAAAGTCTGGTGACGCCACTGCTGACCACCGCACTGGCGGACTCTTAAATTAGAGGGCGGACTCTGAATCTAGTTCATAGACATTAATTAAATCCCAATGTAATAGAAAGCAATGATTTTTTTAAATATCCCAAGTTATGACGTGCTTATATCAGTCCTCTTTGCGGTGAATTTACAGATAATAACGAGGAATGCATATAATTTTCGTACCCCATTCCTGCTCCCGGGACCGCCATTTAACGTTCCCACCGGACTGACAAGTGAACTTTAATTTACTTGTGACAACTTTCTCAAATGTCGAGGGAGATGAAGACACCCCATTCATCATCACATCAGTGCAGCTAGAGTTAATTTAGTGGTTTTAAAGCCCCATTGCTGTATCAAATTCACAGAAGAATCCGTTCCGAAAAATGCTTATAGCAGTCCTCTTTGCGGTGAATTTACAGATAATAACGAGGAATGCATATAATTTTCGTACCCAATTCCTGCTCCCGGGACCGCCATTTAACGTTCCCACCGGACTGACAAGTGAACTTTAATTTACTTGTGACAACTTTCTCAAATGTCGAGGGAGATGAAGACACCCCATTCATCATCACATCAGTGCAGCTAGAGTTAATTTAGTGGTTTTAAAGCCCCATTGCTGTATCAAATTCACAGAAGATTCCGTTCCGAAAAATGCTTATAGCAGTCCTCTTTGCGGTGAATTTACAGATAATAACGAGGAATGCATATAATTTTCGTACCCCATTCCTGCTCCCGGGACCGCCATTTAACGTTCCCACCGGACTGACAAGTGAACTTTAATTTACTTGTGACAACTTTCTCAAATGTCGAGGGAGATGAAGACACCCCATCCATCATCACATCAGTGCAGCTAGAGTTAAAGTAGTGGTTTTAAAGCCCCATTGCTATATCAAATTCACAGAAGAATCCGTTCATCATTCTTAGCAA
Organism: Apostichopus japonicus; assembly: GCF_037975245.1. Lineage (NCBI taxonomy): Eukaryota > Metazoa > Echinodermata > Holothuroidea > Aspidochirotida > Stichopodidae > Apostichopus > Apostichopus japonicus. The sequence continues at coordinate 9,173,782 of NC_092578.1, forward strand.
ATCGGTGCTCGTGGTAATTGGGGGAATTAACGGCTCTCTGCTTGGTCTCCAAGCTCTCCCGGTCTACCAAACTGTAAGCAATTTACGACGGTAAATATAACGAAACGTTCGGCTGCAACAGGAAGGTGTTAATACACACACCCGTTTGCAGCAACGATACTCTGGTTGGTTCCAAAAGGAAAATCTGAAAATATATATCTTGATATTAATAAGTTACGTCATGTTCTGATGAGCTCAACTTTTAGTTATAGACGATACTATCACGCTGTTTAATTATTCTACTTCGTCATAGGTAATCAAATACTGTTTCAAACTGCTTTAAAGTAACAACTAGACACTTTACAGTGTGGATCCAGGCTTTTTTTTTACCCGGAGAGGGGGTATCCTTGTGTGGCTGAAACTGACCTCCAAGTATCCGGTTGGGGGCTGGGAGTATTTTTATAATTTGCTCCACTCTTCCGTTTGTTTTTCATATTTCATATTACTTTTTGGTCCATTTGTCTTATAGGATACATTGTATACTAACACCTAGAATTATTTAATTATATCTTATTTTTATCCTTCTTTTTCTCTGTACATCCTTAAGTTAAACTGCTTTATTTGTTTGGTTTTGATCAATTTATTGTTTTTTTATATTGTTTCTGTTATTTTATGCTTGTAAGACGCGTTGAGATGTTATGATGTAATGTGTTTGCTGAGAATATGTTTACATTACGTTGCATGGTAATCATATACTTTTAGTTGATGAGTTGTTGAACCGTTTCATAGCGAATCTTGGCCCCTAGGAGATCTGGGTCAAAGGTTAGTCAAGCTTAGTGACATAAATACCCCTCATATCTCCCACCCTGGCAGCAGACTATCACAGCTAATTACGAGAGTTTCCTCACTGCACTTACTACAAGGTGAAATCGCCATCTAGATAGGCTTGGAAATCTATTGTGTGGAATCAACGAAGTGTAAATAAATTGTGAAGCCAGTGCAACCAAAACGTTTTCCTTGTAGAACCTCCATGGTGCAACTAACTGGCCTCTAAGGTTCTTGATGATTTGTAGTGGAATTTACACACAGCCAGTGCACAAACAATATACATACAGTCAGTACACTAAAATATGCTACTGTAATTGTACATTTGTGATAGAAGGAAATACAGCAAGGGTGATATGACGATGTTTGACTAATTCACGATGGAAAGATACAGCACAATCTTCATCTGTACAGGGGCGTATCCAGGGGGGGCGCAACAGGCGCGCGCCCCCCCCTATTGGCCGTCACCAAAAAAAAAAAAAAGTTTAGCAAAAAAAAAAAAAAAAAAATTGATGACGACCTTTATGTGAGATGTCGGTGATCGCTCAACCCCCCCCCCCCCCTCCCGTATGCTTTATTTTTTGTTTGCCAAAAAAAGGTTCTGGCGAAGTTCGGCGGCATAATAGGTTTAGAAACATAGATGGTAATTGTGTTTTTATTATCACTATAAACACTAAATGACATGCCAGCCATACTAAATTGTGCATTTTGTGTCCATATTTACTGGAAATGTTGCTTATTATTAAGGTCGAAAAATGGATCACATATGGCCATGGGCGGCGATCCTGGGTGGAGGGGGGATATATCCCCCCATGAAAATGGGTGGAGGGGATGTAATGCACCATACCCAAGGGCGGCGGAACGGGGGGGCACAAGGGGCACGTGCCCCCCACTTTTCCTCAGGGTAAAAATGTGCCCTTTTTCTACATAAAAATGTAGGTGTCTCAAGTTAGCAAGAGGCCAGGGAACCAGAATGGACACTCGGGAAGGGCCGTTTCCAGCCATGTGAGGGGTTTGTAAACCAAAAACTTTTCTTGTACGCTCCGCGCCAACCGATGGTGGCGCTCCGCTCAGATAGTCGTGCATACAACTTTGCAAATCCTGGCTACGCCCCTGACTTTTAATGAATTTCGGTGGGTCAAACTCAAAGCTATTTCGAATGGAAATAATTTGTCAAGATAAATTGACAAGAAATAAACTCTAATTCGGAAGATTCCTACATTAGCAACTAGCATGATTTCACCTCATCTTGTCTCAAAAGAAAAACCTGTTCCTTGTTTCCCTATTTGCAAATTGAATATTGCAGTGCTAGTATGCATAATTTCCTTGAGGGGAGGGGGGTGGGGCGTTGATGGAGTGATGTGTATACGCAAATAAGATAATACAATAAGAGTTCTAAAGGGTACTAAATATAAGGCTGCATCAGTCCAATCGAATTTCTACAAAGTGCCCTTTGATGTCGGTGCCCCCCCCCCAGATTAAAAGTGCTTCCGCCGCCCTTGACCATACCCCCCCCCCCCACCAAATGCCAGGGATAAGAATATTTTCATGCCTACATTTATGCATCTTCGTTAATGTACGGCTCTTTTTTAGCTTTATTTCTCGCCTACCATAAACGCAGTGCGATCTTTTCAAATAAAGCGTCTTTATAAAGCAAAAATAGTTGACTGTAGGCTTCATTGGCCCTATAACAACAAAATGTATTATTGCGCCCACGGTATTGATATAGTACATATATGCACCCTCATAGTATTCATATAGGCCCTATAGTATGTATGTATGTATATTAGATCCTCCTGCAAGCAGGAACTCGCGAAGAAGCCTAATTGGCTTATCAAAGCCGCAAGCTGACCGAAGTCAGTCTCTCACATTCATATTTAACGTCCATGATTATGAATTGTTAATTGTCAACAACTCTGTAACTGGACGACATACATTAATCTGGGAGTGACTCGAACCGGGGACCTTATGATTGAAAGGCACCGGTGTTAACCACTGAGCTAACACTCCGCGAGTAGTAGTAGGCCTACACACGTAGGCCTACACAGGCCTACACACGTACATGTTCCCTCGAACAGCTGAGAATCTCATGTAACCAGGGTAATGCTTAATACACGTTTCACCTGGATGCCCTAGCAATCGGTACCTAGGAATGTAACTATGTGTAATTGTGTATTGCATGTGTATAGGCCTATAATAGCCTGCATTAGGCCATTTTCTTCATCGAATAATATAACAGAGCTCTCGAACATTCTAACGTTGCGCCTGAAACAAGATTGACAGGGGAAATTTTCCCAAAATAACACCCGAAATTAAAAAAAAAGTATTTTGGATCCTGATTATGAGATATTTCGGACATGACATCCCTATTTTAAAGTTGGGTATATGCCGCTTGGAAACCTCGGGAAGTGCCGTTTCCGGCCATCTAGAGGGTTTGTTAATCCCAAAATGTTCTTGTACGCTTCGGGCCAACCCATGGTGGCGCTACGCTTAGATAGTCAACAAGGTCATATCCCCCCCCCCCCACTCGGAAGTACGGATCGCCGCCCATGCATATGACACCATTTTGCATTTCAGCCCTTCTTTGAAAGCAAAAATTGTACACCCCCTCCCCTTAGACCCATCCCCCAGGACGGCGATCATTCATGCCTGGCGCCCCCTCTATTGGAAAATCCTGGATACGCCCCTGTCTGTATGTTTGGTGTTATGTTGAATAACGGCAACTTAGTATTCGATTTAATTTCCAATTGGTAGCTAGGGAAATGGACCTACATTCTACATTACAGGTAAATGCAAGTTTGTATGTATGTACCATTGGAGAAAGCTTTATTAATAAAAACACTAGCTGCAGTTAAGTAAAAGTGAATCCGATGAGTATCCCATGCTGCTCAATTTGATCGATGAGTATTTGGTGAAGGGTACGATACGATATGTCTTGTAATAAGCTGTTTCCGGCGCTTCAACCGGTCAGGGGCGAAAGCTCCTAGCCGGTAAATATAAAACTCCATGGTTTGAGATTTTTGGATTGTGTTAATATGACCTTTGAGGGCCGGTTCGAAGAGAAACGCGGCTGGATGAGGGTAGGAGAGTAGCATGTTTTAAGGGATACGTTGAGTGATGGCTGGCTTCGAAGACTGGATTGGTGATGTGAGGCGATGAAGGGACTCGGAGGCTAGACGGACTTCACAGAGGAGACGTTTCACTGGCGGCGTGGTTTCGATGTGGTTTCTTTTCGATGGTTTCGTTTAGGAAGAGATTTGGTTGTTATGCTTCTTGCTTCGGATAGTGGGATCTCGACGTAGATGGAGTAAGATTGTAAAAACTAATGGAGTTCCTCTGCTTTTTGCGTTCCCAAAATTTCTGTATCATACCGCCCAGCAAAAAATGTACCCTAATTTTACCGCGGTAAACTATGGTAAATGTGTGGTAAATGGGGTAAATGTGTGGTAAAATTGTGGTAAAATAAACTGCGGTACATTTACCGCAGTTTTACCATGGTATTACCGCGGTAAAATTATGGTAAAAGTGCGGTACATTTACTGCGGTAAATTTACCGCAGTTTTACCATGGTATTACCGCGGTAAAAGTAGGGTAAAAGTGCGGTACATTTACTACGGTAAATATCTTGGAGAACAACAAAGTTGAAAGTTGCAAATTTTTCGACTTTTATGCCACCATTTGAAGTAAAATATAAATAGATTAGCTAGTTATGTATGTCGTTATGGCAAAGTGGAATCAGTGAGGCTGAGAAAAATCATAGAAAAGGACGCAAAATGCTGCTTTAATGAGAAGCCTTTCGCGGTGTATGAATTACACCTAGCCTACATTTGTAGGTGTTAATTGTGTTAGGCTGAGCAATAACGATCACACATAAAGGTAAACTAATGACCGTTGTTTGTATAATAGCTAGGTTATGCAATGTTATGCCGAAACATTTGTTTGCTGACTGTATTAGAAGAAAACTGTTATCTGCAGAAGGTTAATACTGTAAATATTACTAGATGACTATGGAAGGCTTCCTCCTAATTTTAAATATCATATTCTGAAATATATATTACTATACCTAGTACTAGTTACTACTAGTAGTAGTAGTACACTAGTACTAGGGGCCTAGGCCTAGTTTTAAATCATTTGGTATTTTACAGTATTGAAAAATCATGGTCATCCATAACTTTTAAGAAATAATGTACTGTTTTATTTGTTTATAGCTAGGCCCCTAGGCCTAGTTAAGAAGGTGAAGACTCAATGTTAAAACCTTATTAATAATAATATAAGTATGGTTGTTATTAAGTATCAGGAATGGGTTGGTGGTTAAATCTTTTTGGATTTCATGTTTAGTGCTTAGGCTTCAAAGTTTATGTGACAAATTAAGCATTTTGGAGAACAATAGATCATCGTCATCATAGTTTATGAGTACTCCTGTGGAGTATAGTGATACCCAGTAGCATAGGAAGGTACTTTTGAGTGAGGGGCTGAAAACTGATGGCCGGCCTGGAAGAGGGTGCAATATGGCACACTTCAACACCCACTCCATTTTGTAAACTTAATTTTGTATTTTCGCCTGGCCTTAGATGCAATTTGGTGCTCCAGATGAGATTTTTTTTCTCATTTCGAAATGAAAAAGGGGTTTTCTGACTTGCGGGGGGGGGGGGGGCGGAATGATACTTCCGCCCCTCCACATTTTTCACTGGGGGCTGGCACCCCCCAGCCCCCCGGTTCCTACGCCCTTGGTGATACCAACCAACACGATAATGGAAAATATTTCATATCTAGCCTCTAGGCTTCTAAAAAAATTGTGGCTGCCTTATCTCTTTTTGTTGCTTTTTGTCTTGGCTACTATCAATTTGAAATATTTGCATTGGGTCTATTCCATGTGCTCAGTTTCTGGTGAATCATTCTGCGCATGATTTCCAAGAAAATAACTGCCTACATTGAAGTGATCCTCAGTTAAAGTAAAGTTTATTTGCCCAATAGCTGAACTGCCTCTATGCTATTTCTGTACTGCATGCCACTATTTAACTCTATGGAAAGTTACTTTAAAGGGTTAAAAGTTTACAGTGTTGCGGGGAGAACTGTTTAAATTCCTTGGCAATAAATCATTGAAAGCATAGTTAGTGGAGGTAGTTTAGGTTCAATTTGCCCCTCTATTGTATTCCCAGGTGAATTAAATGGCAATGAAAGTAGATACAACTTTGGGCAAGCAGGAGGGTAATTACCAGTTGTTATTCTGTTTAAAAAGCTCTGCAGACAAAGTAACAAATAACATGATTTGTCTGTATTTGATGATGTAAATTTGACCTTATATAGGGACACTGTAGGAAGTTCTCCAAAAAAAAATAATTGAAGGGGTGATGCCCATTGTAAGTAATGGATACAGAATGAAGAGCTCTAGGTTGTTGTTTTTGGTTCTTTTTTTTTGTGGTAGATTAACAGGGAAAAAAATGACTCATGTGAAATCCCTGGCGAACTAAACAAGGAAAATACAAAATGAGGTTGATGGGCATGTCAACACTATTTTACAAGAAACATGCAATAATGATAACTTTGAGCTGCATGATGACACAGTTGAAGTTAATAGTGAAAGGATTCTAAGTATATAAAGGAGCGACAGATAGCCATTCCTCTCCTGCACAATATGTTGTTGTGAACTTATTTACTGTTAACTTTAATATGCAGTATGGAAACACCAAAGTATGTTGTTGTTGTTGTTGCTTTTTGAGGAAGATGGAGACAGCAGATTTAATCACAATTTATCAATTTTTCCAGATCAGGATTTTCAGGAACTAAGTTAGAAGCCAGCGCATTACTATTCCTGTGGGATCTTTTGAGGAATTTAATAACCTGGATGACTCTATTGAAACAAACAAGGCTTTGGAAAGATATTTGGTAAGTCAGTTTAAAAGTGTAAGGAAAGTAATCAGAAAACAGTTTTCCAGAGTGTAATGTTAGTTTATCATTATAAATTTGAAGCCAAGTCAGGTTTTATTGTGTCAGTGGTCTGTACAAAATAAAATATTTCCTGAGGGGCTAATTTCCTTTTCCTGGGAGACAATTAAAACTCTAAGGTAGTAACAGACATGAAAGCATTTAGATAACAAGAGTTTGGCCAGAAATGATTTTACATTGCGGTGCATTCTACATAAGTGGGCTGTTAAATCAATCTTGTTTTTGACTGGACTCAGAAAGGAACATTGCAGCACTGCATTGCTAGTTCCTCTTAAAATATTGATAAGAAATTAGCAAAAGATGCCAAAGTGTGGGATGAAATAGAATTACTTGAATATTTATGTTTGTATAATAATTATTGAATGGTTTCTGATTAACTTTTCTTTTGTTGTTGTTTCAAGAAGAAAAGAATATCAATTCTTGGTGGCAACACGTTGAAGGAGTGCGTTAAAGCATCCTGGGTGATGTATTGGCAAATGCAGTTGCTACCACACTGAACTTCACATGTACCACTGGGAAAACAGCCTTTGCGAAGCTACATGTATGAAAAACATAATTGAAAGTGAGTTTATATGTGTCATTTTTGTTTTCAGCAGCAGTGAAGAGAACCTTGAGTTGTGGGGAAGAGGTTGTGCATTTGACTCATGGATCGGCCAACTTTTCAATGCAACACCCCATCAACGAGAATTCTTGCTTTAATATACATTGAATTCTGGTCATTTAAAAAAGTTACTACAAATATATGTTGATGTAAGATGTGTTGTTTCAGATGCAGTTGAAAAGCAGCATTCAGCATTGATTTTAAAGTTAATTCACCATATGATTTTATTGACCAGTCCATTGTCACTTTCTTTCCCAATTGATGGGACCTGGATTTGCAACAGTAATGCATGTGTACTTGACAAGGAACGTGTCCCCTAGTTGTTGAATCCTTTGATCTACTGATTGGATGTTGGCTATGTTGGCTGTACGTGTTGCTGTCTGTTTCTGGGGGTAGGTATTAGCCGATTCTGCATGCTTTCCGCTGGGAGGCTTCCAAGTTTTCGGTTTGTGCTGAGTTGATATGGGCTATGGCAGGAGCTGCATATTCGAAGAGCGGCCTGCTCATCATCTTGTTAAATCTTCGTTGCTGTGAGTGGAGATGCTCTGGGGTTTTCCGATGACCTAGCTATTCTTCGTGAGAGTTTAACGAGCTGACTGACTCTCTTGAGGATGTTTTGATAGTAGTGTCCGAGTTTGAGTTTTTTGTATCGATGGTTATTCACAGGAAGCGAACTTGATTGGCCAATGGTATGACGATATTGTTGAGTGTAAGATGTGGTTTCCTCCTTAATCTTTTGTGTTTGTCGATGTAGAGAATATGTGACTTTGTTGGGTTGAGTTCCAATCTCCAAACGTTGCACCAGTTGTGTGTTCGGTTGATGTAGCGTTGTAGATATTCCTCTTCTCTGGAGGCTGGCTTAGATGGCGATGTCACCAGCATATTGCGAACTTTTTACGCAAGCGTTGTCTGGTTGAGGGATGTCTCCGACGTACAGGATGTATAGGATCGGGCTGATGATGCTTCCTTGGGGCGTAAAGGTGGTGAGTTGTAGTGGTGAGGAGAACGATGGGCCAATTTTTTAGTTGATGATTCAATGAGACAGGAAGCTGGCAATTCATCTTGTTAGATTGTCCAGGACATGGTATTTTCTGAGTTTCAGTAGTAGGCCGTTTACCACATTCTGTCGAAGACTTTTTCTGCATCGAAGAAGGCTGCTATCGTTTGATGCCCCTTGCGTTGACGTGTCTTTTATAAACTGGAACAGCTGGTCTGTTGTACTTCTTTTGTGCCTGAATCCTGCCTGGCATCTGGGATGATGCTGTGTCGTGGATATATTTGTGAAGGGGCGAGCGATGATTTTCTCGAGGCATTTACCGAGCACCGGGAGAAGGCTGATTGGTCTGTAGCTGCCTAGATGTTTGTGCTCTTTCTCTTGTTTAGGTGTAACGATGGTTGTGGCGGTTTTCCAAATTCTAGGTAAATGTCTGATTTTGAGGGATGCTGTGTATATGTTGCTGAGTGCCTGGAAACGTGGTGGTGTTGAGGTGGATATACTGGAGGCCGTTTCTACCTGATAAAGTGTTGCTGGCTTCTTGATAGTTGTTTGATAGCTGTTTGCATTTGTTGTCCAGTATTGATGTTCTTGTTTTGCGTCCGCTGTAATAGTTTCCGAAGTGTCCTGCGTTGTTTGATGAGATGGATAATATGGCGTGGTAGCTGGAATCTCCGGGGTTCTTTGTGGCTTGGAACAGCTTTTTTGTTTGTATCGCTGCTTGGCCAATTTGCTCTGAGGTGGTAATGTTGTTGGGCTTGATATTGGTCTGGATGTGAATCCTGTAAAGGGACCAATTTGTTTTTCTTTTTTCTTTTTTGTGTAGTTGGGGTTTGGGTTGTAAGACGGTCTTTGTAGTTGTGGTGTTGAGTTGGAGAATGACTGGAATGTGGTCCGATCCGAGGTCTTAACCGGTGTTGAAAGTGTGGAAAAGTTAATAGATGAGAAAATAATCCAGTTGTTCTGGAGTTCCGTGGCCGTGGATATCTTGTGGGTTCACCGGTGTTGAGGCATATGAGGTTGCTGGATGAAAGTAGGCTGATCAGTTGACATCATGCTGGGTTGGTGGAACGGTATCCCAGTGTTGTGTGTTTGGCGTTGAGGTCGCCGGCGATGATGACCTGCTTTGTGGTTTTGGCGATGTCGTTGAGGAATTGTTGTGGGAAGGCCTTGGAAGGAATACAGTAGATACATATAGCGATGTTCCCTTCCAGGTCGTTGAGCTGTTCGGTGGTGTGTTCCAATGCTTCTTGAAACATGGCTGAGTTGCTTTCTACTGTTTTTCTGCAGTTCGAAGAGTTGATTTTGGTGGGCTTCTCCCAGTTCTTTGATCTGCTGCTGGGGTCAATTTTCATTCTGGCTATCGGAGGGTTGGTTGTTGGCGAATTGGTTGTTGCGGACGGTTGGTTTGAAGGTTGATTCTGTTAAACTCTCTGATGTATACGGAGCATCCACGGTAGCTGGCTATATGGCTCAGACTGCAGTTGGCGCATTCTGGCTGTTCCCTGGTTTCTGACACTCGGCTAAGTTGTGTTTACCGGCGCATCGAGTGCATGTCTTGCGGTGGGTGCATGTAGCTGCGAGGTGGCCAAAAAGCTGACAGTTGTGGCACTGTCTTACAGTCCGGGAGTTTCTGATAGATACTACAGTGTGTAGTTGGTTCTTGATGGAGATGCCTCTGGTGATAGCTGTTGTAAGTCTGTTTGGCTGGTAAAGGTGATAGCGGCTTTCCAAATTGTTTTATCGGTGCCTTAACTTTTGTAACGCTTTTTATGTTTTCACTAATAACTTAGTCTCATAAACTTTTATATGTCTTAACCTGTATTCTGTATATTGTTATATTTTTATCCTATTTATAAATTTCTCTGTAAATTTATACTGGAATAAAGAAATGAATGAATTAAAGGAAGAAGCGTCCCGATGGTGTGTTTTTGAATCCGTTTTGATGTGCCACCACGTTGATTTCTCTTGATTTCGTTGATTTCAGAAATCTGGGTGTAACCTGAAGACGTCTCCCTCGAATTTGATTGGTCGGTTGGTGTTAGGAAGTTTTGCAGAAGGTGTTTTACCGTGGTTGTTGGAGGACCATTGATGTTTTATCAGAATCTGATGTGGTTGATGGTGGCAGCGAGTATCAGGTTTCCTCCTCTAGTCAAACGTAGTGAGATGATGGTTGCTGTAGGATATGTTGTCTCGATGAACTTTCGGGCTTCCGCGGGATTGGTGAGGGTGGCTGGTATGTCGCTGAGTATCACAGGGTGTTGTACCCTGGCTGACATACTGGCTTCAGGGACATCTTTGGTGCCGAGAAGATGTAATTTCTCTGGTTGTGACGGTGACTGGCTCGCTGGATTCCTCTTTCCTTGTTGGTGATCGTAGTGAATTCCATTTCCATGGTTTGTTCCTGAATGTGTTGTTTGTTCAGGAAGACGGGCTAACACTGCTTGTTGGGGAAACTAGTTGAGAAAGAAAAGGATGCCAGAGGCTCTCAATTTCAGTTTTTGTTAGCTTCGGTCGGGCAGCGTGCGATGTTATTCTAGAGGATGAAAGAGATGAATGATAATGAAACCTTGAGAATCTTGATGGAACGGTGATGATGTTGAATCAGGCTGGTGGTAGATGATGAATGAAGGTAGATACTGGTAGTAGATGGTAGATGGATGATGGCTTGGTGCCGGCTTGGTGGTAGTAGTTTTGCACGTTGGGTTCCAGAAGAGGATGAAAGGGTACTTTGAAATTTCCTGTTTTTAAGTCACTTTTTCTAACAAGTTGGATAGGCTAACCCGACAGTAGGGTATACATTTACTTTGATGAGGGCTTTATTTTCGCATTAGTCAAACAGTATCTGCTCGGATTGAAAAAGATCGATATCGGGAATTAAGTAAATAAAAATATCCAGCTTTGGAAGTTCAGTTCCAAGAGCAAAGAGCATAACCTCGGCGTTGCATAGTAAGGTTCCTACGAATCTCACAACAGAAAATTGTTAATTACGAATTTAAGATCATTTCAGAATGCTCTTTTATACCAACTTGAAAATTAGACAAACAAATTTAAACTTTATACTGGCACCGTCTTGTATGAACGTATCAGTAATTAATCATATATAAATTATTAATCATGTAGTTTACATGCGACTACACAATATTCCGTCAACCGGGACATTTCTTCACAAGATGATCTAAACCATTTGCTAGAGTCCTGGCTTAAACGATATAGTGCACAGTGTACCGTGAGACTGAAATGGTTTCTGATGTACAATTGAATTTGTGCCAGTAGTAAGTACCGTGTCACAAGTAGTTGCTCTAAAGGCTTCCGTATATCACGTCTCCAAAGAAATGATACTATACATGAGCGGAACGAACGAGAATAATACTTAGTAATGCAGCCGTTTGAATTTGGCAACCTAACTAAGGTATTTTTAACATAATAACGTTCATACAGGAATACCTTTTCAATTGCTTATGATGAGAATGGTGCTATTAATGATAAGACATGAGAATATTAGATCACGAACCGCTCAACTTAACCATGAAAATGTCTAAAAAGTCTTAGAAGGCGGTAAAAACTTACTTGGATCGCTATCTGAGAACATGCATGAACCTTTTCGATGAACTTTCGAATTCTGTCGCCGTTGTGCACATTACTTTATTTAATCATTTCAATAGTATCACACAGTGGCAGCACCAGAAACTCCAAAGTGGGAAGGGGAATGGGGAGCCAACAGTTTGCGAGGATGGGGGGAGGGGGTGACACAATAAGTTGAACTACCAAAACGTATACCTGGATAAAGTGCACACCACGGGAATACTTCGGGGGCCAGAGAATACGTACTTACCCCGTCCCACGATTCCTTGATGAACCACATTTTATTTTATATTTTAATTTTTACATGAAATTCAAAATTGTGAAGAAATATAATATGATACATATGCAAATGATATCTTCAAGGTATGCAATCCAAAACCTTTTTCTAAAGACTACAGCATGTTCACTGTATCTAACATTTCCACAAAAAGTGACATTCAAGACATTCCTCTGGTAGGCTATATGTCTGCTATCAATCAATAACTATCCATCAAACGTTCCACGTAACCCTTTAACCTTCACATATACAAACACCTGTCAAAATACAGACTTTACATTTGAAATATTCAGACTTTGACCTCAGTTGACCCCGAAGACATTTCATTGCCAAGCTGTTTACCAAGTACATCCATCATTTACTTTATTAGTTACAGTGTGGAAAAGCCAAGGTTTCAGACACACGCATACACATATAAGCCAACATCATTGCGTAGATTCCATTTTGCATTGACAACATATCCAAACGTTTCTTCCTCTGTTTTGAAAGGACGGGATACCCCCCTTGAAGAAAATAATTTGGTGGATTTTCCCCGTTTATTGTCAGGGCAGGGTGGGGTGGGAGTGATGATGGGCAAATATCGCGGTAACAATAATTACAAAAAAATCCATTTTGCCTTCTTCTTATATCCATATGGTTGTCGAGGAAGACTGAAGAGTCTCTATTGGGCGTGTATTATACTATATCACAAAACAATACAATGCTACTTAATCTAGGGCTTCTGTTTTCATGTTAAACTGCTTTTCATAAGAGGTGATGAAACATTGATTATTGAAGTTAATATCATGGCAATCCTTCAAACAATATTCACGCCGCGAAGCTGTGTTCTACAGGCAGCATAGTGCCTAATAACCCGAAGCTTGGGCGAAAATTGCAGATTGAGCAGATATGTTTCAATATCACTCTTGGCAAAAATTTCAAGCAGGATGCTAGACAGTTTCCTTTTAACTTCTGGTAACCGTCCAGAATAAGCATTCTGTATAAATGCCACTGTTGTAAATTTGCGACTCTAGCTCAGGTGACCAACCTTACCTTATTAACCTGAAAACATTTTTTATTGTTCTTGATAATCAGAAAAGCCGACACAATTTGATACCACTTCCCTCAACTTGTATTGCACTTTTACAATCTAATGTTAGTTTGATCTGCTTCGGTCCATATTAAATGGGGCTGTATAGGATATTAAAGAAATGAAAAGAAAGCTCATTAGACCTGTAGTCTTCGAAGCTAACAAAACGTAGCTTGATGTAATATAGAGCTATAGTCAGTTCCATCCTCTGTGTTACATTGAATTCTCTGTGTCCAATATAAATAATGATGCAGTTTCCACTGGTTGAAGTTTATTGTGCCGAACTAGGTATACAGTAAACCACGAAGCAGCAATTAATACAGCCATTCCTCAGCAGACATTGGCCTAGTTTGCATCAAAACAAAGGCCTGAATGTATATACTACATGTGGAAACGACATGTATTACAATTGGAGTAAAAGGTTTTTGTGTGTGCCGTATTTCACCCAAACATGCTACATTGCATGTAAGCGGAAGTTCAGATGGAATACATTTTGCTATGTACACCAAAACGCATACTGGTCATGAATACTAAAAAAGTTGACAAACAAATTCCATGCTCATTGCATACGATCAGTGGCCTGCAATTCATCATAACTGAATACTTTAGAGAAGGCTCTGTTTTGGGCCCTCACATAACGAGAAAAATATTTCTCCTGAACATACATTCAAACGTTACATCCACAACATTTCATCAAATTTGGACAAACACTCTAGGAGGAATATCATTTTAAAGTGTTTAGAAAGTGACCACTCGGGACCTCAAATGACCCGCATATATGTAAAATATCGAATGAAAATGACGAACTGTCAATCGATCAATCACTGTGACAATAATTGGCGAAATTTCGGCAGAATAGCACGATCGATATAGCTCAGCTGAAAGCTTTCAATTGAGCTAAAAATGTGCGTACCTGCTGTTGATTTGCCCACTCTTCCTGATGCGGAGTGTGTAATTCCTACGTATATCGTTGCATTATTTAACCTATGTCATTGTTGCCGATGTGTATTCCTAAGCGAGGTTGGTTGCAAGGGAATTTCCGTTGTGTTGAAGTCGTGCAAAGGTCACTGCTGCCCTCGCCAAATTGTGTATCTTAATTTCCTTTTAGTGCATTTTTAGTTTTGCATGGGTACCATGAGTTAAAGTATTGTCTTTGAAATATATTTTTTGTCTCCAGAGGATAATTCATTTTTTCTTGGTATTCTGTACATTCTCTAGCAAGAAACCGTAAACCCCAGATAGCCCCTGAATGCCCCCGTATGTCGTTGTTTGTTTTGCTGGTAGTTTTGCCCGGGTAGGATTTATAGGCTACTATAGTCCATCACGGATTCAGAAAGCCGTATATATATTGTATCACTTATCATCTATCAAGTAGTTGTGGACATATTTTAGTGGAGTACTTATCCTGAACCTTATAGCCGAATCAGTGCACAGTTGTTTATTTACGAGCACGTACTTTGAATCAAGTACGGTAAGAGGTACACACGGAATGATTATGTGTAATCCTGACACATTAGTATCGAATGTTCTAACTGAGAAATCCAGTCCTTTCATTAAGGTTATCTCCAAATCCAGGTTGCCGAGAATGACGTCTCCACAAATCTTAATAGCAATGTTTGTCTCTATATTCGGAATATGTCATGCATGTAATTTGGACATTACCGAACCTACACGTTACCGTGGAGAGGACGGAGAATACTTTGGTTACACAGTTCTGCAGTACAAAGACTTCCTCAGCAGTACATAGTGAGTATCATCGGCATAGTTTCATTAATTATCGTCTTCCCTTGGTATATGTGAGTGATATATGATAGCACGTATATGAATGTACATTGTAACGATATTACTAACTTAGCGTGCCTGTGATTTTGAGACATTAATCAGATTTACCCTCTTTTTAACTATCCGGAGGGGAGATTTAATTTGTTGATTGTCAACACGTACACATCACAAAATCAAACATCCAAGGTATTTGGTTAGATACATGGCGTATTTACCTGCCCTAGGCTAATGGAGCACAAGTCCAACCCGACCATGAATGCCTAAGCAGTCTAATCCAAACATATTAGATACCATGTATTAACAATAATTTAGCCCCCGCCTATGGCAAGCCATGTGGGACAAACACTGCATAATATATCCGCGTATTAATTGGAATTTATACGCGTATTAATTGGAATATATACGCGTATATATTATTAGCCAATCATATGGCTTAAATATATCCGCGTATTAATTCTAATATATATACACGTATTAATTCAAATATATACACGTATTAATTCGAATATATACACGTATTAATTCGAGTATATACACGTATTAATTCGAATATATACATGTATTAAATAAAATACATATGGGGATTAAATCCAATCTATGCACGGATTAATAAGAATATTCACGAAAAAATATTTCCGCTCTTGCTGTGTACATATACCAACGATAAATGTTTTGGCGGGCTCGCGAGATCGCTTCAAAAAGCGAAACTTTACACATGTACAATTAATACGCGTATATATTCCAATTAATACGCGGATATATTATGCGGTGTTTGTCCCACATGGCTTGCCATACCCGCCTGGCCTAGCTATTAAGTTGATCTGCCCTTATCTTCAATATTTCACTTTCGATTTGGCGGAGGTATTTCTGCACCATGAAGCACCCATCAGATATGACCTCGCGGGGTCACGCAATCCCATTGGAGTTCCCTGTACAGTACTGTGCTGTAATGTATACAAAGTTAACGTACATGGATAATGCGAACAATCCATCTGTACTGTATAGGCCTAGTTTATTATGGTATACTAGTAGAAGCTCAGTTACTTTAGTACTAGTACTAGCCAAAGAGAGCGATAGGTCTCTCACAAATCATAATTAACAATTTCCTGTTGTGAGATTCGAAAGAACCTTAGTATGCAACGCCCAGATTATGAGCTTTGCTCTTGGAACTGAACTTCTAAAACCTGGATATTATTTATATCGAGCTTTTAAATTCGGGCAGAAACTGTTTGACTACCGCGAAAAAGAACCCTTATCAAAGCTAATGTATAGCCTACTCTAGAATTAGCCTAGCCAACTTTGTTATCAAACTTTCATGACTGAAAAACAGGAAACTCTTTACTACCCTTTTCCAAACAGTCATCGATAAAATGAGCAGCATGGAAATATCATATGGGATTCATTTTAACGTATCTGCAGCTAGTGTTTTTATTAATAAAGCTATCACCAGTAGCATATTCAAGTTTGCATTTACCTGCAATGAAGAATGTAGGTCCATTTCTCTAGCTTCCGATTGATCAACTTTCGAAAGTTACATCCATTGCTTAATTGCCGTTATTCAACATAACACCAAATATAGATGAAGAATGGGTTGTATCCTTCCATGGTGAATTAGTAAAACATCGTCAGATCACCCTCGCAGTATTTCCTTCTATCACAAATGTACAAATACAGTAGCATAATTAGTCCCCTTTCTGGGGTAGTGACGAATGTGCAAAAAGTTAGTTTTGAGGAAACGCGCTATCAAGATTTTAATCTTTAGAGTTTAGTATTTCTTAAATAATAAAGGATTTTTTTTACCGAAAGTTTTCATTATAATGAAATATAACAAATACCACTTGAGTTCTCATATAATCTAACCATGTAGTAAATTTAGTGTAATTCTGTTCCTCGTTATGTCAAGTCATTCTCACTTAATTTTAGACATTTGTCACACATTCGTCACTATGAAAGAACTAAATGTTGAGGTGTCTTCCTGTCACAGACTAGTTTTCGTCACTTTTGTGTGGGCATAGGGTACACCGTGAATTCTCACTGTCACATAGGGAAGGCGGGGGATTAGCTAGGTGGAATAACCTTAGGATAGAAGAAATATTCAAAGAGGTGGTTCATTGGTCTTATTTATTGGAACGCATCATAATTAACATGCAGGGGCGTAGCGAGCGGGGGGTGTGGGGGGGTGTCACACCCCCCCCCCCCAATAATTTGGTCGCTGTCGGCAAATTTCGGGTCTGTCGGCAAAAGGAGAAAAGGTGAAGAGAGCGGAAGGGGAAGAAAGAAGGAAAGCTGAATAGAGAAAAGGAGAACGGGAGCTTCTTCCGTGCCAAATTTGACTTAAAATATGCACCAGATTGCATCTAAGGACGTTTCAAAACTAAAAATTTTCAAAAGGGGAGGGGGACACCCACTCCCTTTAAACCCCTCGCCAATTTCAGTCACCACTTCCAGATCCGTCGGCATATCAAATTTGACTTAAAATATGCACCAGATTGCATCTAAGGACGTTTCAAAACTAAAAATTTTCCAAAGGGGAGGGGGACACCCACTCCCCTTAAACCCCTCGCCAACTTCAGTCACCACTTCCATATCCGTCGGCATATCAAATTTGACTTAAAATATACACCAGATTGCATCTAAGGACGTTTCAAAACTAAAAATTTTCCAAAGGGGAGGGGGACACCCACTCCCTTTAAACCCCTCGCCAATTTCAGTCACCACTTCCAGATCCGTCGGCATATCAAATTTGACTTAAAATATGCACCAGATTGCATCTAAGGACGTTTCAAAACTAAAAATTTTCCAAAGGGGAGGGGGACACCCACTCCCCTTAAACCCCTCGCCAACTTCAGTCACCACTTCCAGATCCGTCGGCATATCAAATTTGACTTAAAATATGCACCAGATTGCATCTAAGGACGTTTCAAAACTAAAAATTTTCCAAAGGGGAGGGGGACACCCACTCCCCTTAAACCCCTCGCCAATTTCAGTCACCATTTCCAGATCCGTCGGCATTTCAAATTTGACTTAAAATATGCACCAGATTGCATCTAAGGACGTTTCAAAACTAAAAATTTTCCAAAGGGGAGGGGGACACCCACTCCCTTTAAACCCCTCGCCAATTTCAGTCACCACTTCCAGATCCGTCGGCATATCAAATTTGACTTAAAATATGCACCAGATTGCATCTAAGGACGTTTCAAAACTTAAAATTTTCCAAAGGGGAGGGGGACACCCACCCCCTTAGACCCCTCCCCCATTTCAGTCACCACTTCCAGATCCGTCGGCAAATCAAATTCTCCACACCCCCCAAACAAAAACCCCTTCGCTACTCCCCTGTTAACATGATAAATATATTCATTTGTGCTTGTAACCGCCAAATTCTAACTGCCATGCCCGTCACTGCAAGTCTGGAATTGCCTACAGTCAAGCGCTTCGTCTTCGTCGCATTGCTCTGAATGGCTTCATGCACCCTTCTGACACTATGGCCTCTGGCAGTAAGGTTTTTTTTTTTTAAATATCTGTATGGCGAATGAAACAGGAATTATAAGAGCAAATATGCTTCCCATCCCTATAAGGTTCATCTACATTGACAGTGAAGGTCGAAAAGGGAAGAGATTGCAACGACTAGCCCCTCTGGTTGTTTGCCTTACACCCAAATCTTCCCCCTCTTCGACAAATCACCACTAACAACCACCACATTATCCTCACTACAAGGGATTGAATCCTTGGGTAGCCGTCCTTACCTAGTACGAATCAGCAAGGAGAGTCTGTGGATGCAACGCCTTTAGCACCATTCAACCTCATGGGCTCAATATTCAGGAAGGACATGACTAACCTTTCTACTGCCCCCCCCCTCCATCTCCCCTTGTTTACCCCTCTGTCACCCCTCTTCTCATAGCTCTCTCCCACCTTTATCCACACTTTCCTGTCTTTGTCCTTCTGTAGTTTATACGCTACCCTCTTCCCTTAATCTTCTCTTTTTACTTCTACAGTTTATCTCCTACCTCTCCTCTAAGCTTCCTGCTGTTGGTTTCTTTCTGCTCTCCTTCCATTGTTTACTAGTCTTCTTACATCTATTTATGTTGTGTTCACCCTGCTCATTAACCTGTCTGCATTCTGTGCTTGTTTTTGTCCCTTCTGTTACTTTTACTTGTCATTCCGCCTCTTAAGAAGATCCTGGTAGAATCGAAACGTCAGGCTAACTTACTTTAACACATTCTCTAACACAGGCTCTTTACTGGATAGCAGTTTGCTAACAGTTTTGTTTTGTTTTATATTGAAGACAGAAATATTAGTATGGTTTATTCTCAAAAATATTTCATGGATAGAGACATTTTGTCCTTTCTGTTAAATTTTAAAGACATTGAGAATGAACTTATCAAACTTACTCCTAAAAGTATACCACTAGTATTGTCTCGATATTTCACAACACGCATTGTACGATTTGAAAATACATGAACATTAATAATGACAAAGTTTGTATAATACCATCAATTCATATCAATGCGGAACACAGGATTCAGTTTCCAATTTGTCAAGCATGAATATATACCTTCCATTTGCACAGCAATCGAATTGCATACTGTTATTTGAAACTTCGATATTTAATTAACAATTATGTTAGTTATGGAACTGTAAATTAATTTCCGTTCTACATTATGAACAATTTCATTGCTTAGATTTATGTAAAAACCTAATGTGCTATTTTTATTCCGTTTTGATTGAAATGATAACACATGCAGTTGCAAACGTAATAATTCCAGTTGCATAATTTGTTAAGTCTGAACTCTTATGAAGCACACAGACTAAGGGAAATTGGACTAAGGACTAAGGAAAAAGGAAACTTACGTGAAATGAGTAACGTCTCTGGGTATATTTTATATGTACTCTTCAAACGTACTGGAAGCTTTTGCTTTTTGGACAACAAAAAAAATCGATGCAAATAAAGGCGATGCCTAAAGAAAGTACTGTCTATCCAGGTCATCAATATACTATCCCCTTAAACGGAATGTGAAATTGTTCTATCGCACACAGACACATTCATACTACGCGTATACTACCCTATTCATAGCTCGTGTGATTCCTCAAATTTAAAGCAGGAAACAACTGTGCTAAAGTTCAAGTGTTTGCAAGTTGTACTATATAATGCGGCTCCTTCGATTGGCTTGTAACTTCCGTTCTGGAACGGCAAGTGCCTTCTTTTTTCTTATGTCGAGCAACCTTAAGGGTTAACAATCCTAATACATGGAAGCCAGGGCTAATGCATGGTGTATCAGGTCTGTCTTGGTTCATTTTTTCCAAAAGGACTAGTATAACTGCCCTTTTGATCATGGACTTCTCAGTCTGCTGAAGATAAGATATAAAATTCTCTCAATTCTGAAATGTGTTATGCAGACTTCTATTAATCCGGTCTAAAAATTTCCCCTCTCCTCACGTCCCTGGTTGCATAGTAAATACTTAAGCAAAAAGCTCTGCTAGGACCTTCCAACGTTTCCTGTAAAAGTATGAGTCCTTTAACTATATGTAAATAGGTATAACTAAGCCAGATAAAGGTAATTAAAAATAAGGCTATAGTGATGACTGTGATGAGCAACGCCGCCAACAGCTAAGAGAAACCGTATTTTATTAAGGAGTCTTAATATTTGAAACTGAGGACTGGAGGAACTCTAAAGTGGAAATGAGCTGGTGTTTTGTTGTTTTAATTGGTCATAATATTGGTATTTGTTTATTTGTTAATCGGGCTGCTTTCATTCACATTGAACAAATGAAAACAACTAAGAGAATTCAATTATACCCCCCCCCCCCACCATCCTAAGTGGCACTATGACATCACACATTGGCAAGGCAATATGACATATATAAATTAATTAACCTAGGTCTAGGTATTGTACGTAGTCTTCACGGTCACAATTAAAATTTGAGTGATTTATTCATCATTTTTGTACACGTTACACCCATGGTCATCATGGTCCTGACTTACACCAACTGTTTCCTCTTTAACATAGCTCTAAATAATTGTACCGACACTGTTACACCGATTCGGGAGAGAAATAGCGTTACTCTCATTTCAAAAACGATACATAGGAATTGAATGCAAATTTCACCAGAATGCTTAGATTATGTTCCTCTTTAACATATCAACAAGAAATTTTTACCAAGACTATTCTTTTAAGGAAGTGAGCATATTGGCTCTCTCCACCCAAGGGGTTATATGGGTACATGTGCTGAAACTTGTCATTGTGCGCAGTATATAACTGCAGCAGACTGAAGGGAGTTTCTCTGGGACAGGTTATCATTGACCAGGGGTAATATAACGTCTGCAAAGCGCTTTGGCACCTTGGTATAAAGCGCTATATACATCGAACATTATTATTATTACAGGCCGGGTCTCATTCATTGGCATTCCACTACCACGATGTTGACTAATTTACAACAGCGTCTATACATTCATGTTTTTTCGTAATAAAATATTTCAATTAATATTTCTTGTTCTTTTTCAGTCTCTTAGTTGGTGCTCCTAGAGGAAATTCAACACATCAACTGACCCTTACAAGGCCTGGAAAAGTTTACAAATGTACAAGTTCCTCGACATGTGATCAAATAAATCTCGATAACACGGGTAATAGGCTTACAAATATTCTTATTTACTATATGTATATATGAATATATATATAAACAGACATATTATTAGACAATAACAGAGAAAGATATGACTCATAATTGAGCAAATATCTTTGTTGGCTAATTATGTTCGCTAATGATCATCATTATCATAATCAACATCATCATCATCATCATCATCCCCAACATCATCATCATCATTAGCTTTGGTACATGGAATTAATTCAACTACTGTTTCTAACAGATCAGTTTTACCGAATGTATGCTGCGTGTTAATCATAATCGATCCAGTCTTGGCTTCTGGCCGCTTTTCCTAGATTTATGTCATGGCCATGACAATGGTACTAATTGACAGATATATAATTACGCTTGCGCTTAATCGTTTCCGAATGAATCACTTGTTTCATCATACACTTTGACGCACATTAACCGACAATTTATTATCTCGACTCTTAGTATTTTTTCGTACCTGGCAATAGCGTGACTGGCAGTTGTCATCCGTTGGCTAACATTGCTGAAAAAAAGCCCTCGAAACCAGCTCTGCGGTTCAATGAACTACATAGTTAATCTCTGCCTAGTTGCAAAACTTCAAAGTGTAGGGATATGAACCAAAGCCGCAGTTGTAAAAACCGCGACAGCATTGGTCTTTAGTATGACAAAGTCTGAAAGTAATGGAGAACACATTATGCGTCGCCCTTCTTACACTTTACTCACTCCTCATTTCAAAAACAAAATAAATATGATCCAAGGTAATATATCTTTGTTCGCTAATTCCCCTCCCCTCCCTCAATCCATGCTCTAATTCACTCAAGCCCGGCCACATGAGCAACGTCACAAATGACTAAGAAGTTGGCAAAAATGAAAAAGGAAGCGATTTTGAGTTACGTTACCTTAAGCGTCTTAAGTCACCTTAAGCGCAGTTTTCTTCATCACACGGCTCATATATTCTGCTACTCATTGTTTAGAAGTGATTTCAAAACATTCGATAGCACATTTAAAATATTTTACTTTTGCCTTTCTTTTCTCAGGGAACGAAAATTCCCCCGGAAGAATAGATGTCAAAAATAACCAATGGTTGGGTGTGTCACTCTCCGCAGAAGACAAAGAAGACGGTTTGATCTCAGTGAGTCTGAAGTAACGTGGCAGCTATAAGGCTTCTGTTGATTGCTTGATGGCTGGTTTGAAAGGGTGTCTTATTAGAGAAGGAATTCAAAATAAAACTTGAGTAGTTCTTTATTAGAGACAATAAACTAACATTTCGTCCGGCATCTCCTCTCAAGTAAAACCTTACTCTCCCTTTAATGTATGTATAATTATTGTGTACCTGCGCTCATACAAACCATAGTTTACCATGTGGATATCTCGAATTCATCTCGGAATACTGACTGAAAGAGTACAACCTCGTCGAACGCCATATGTAGTCTGTGTAAATGGGATACAGATAAGATTATGATATATCTACAAAGGCGCAAACGATGACTGGATGACGAGCCATAAACACCTCTGAATCTTTACACAAATAACACAACGGATCTATGGATTATGACGGCTATATATCGTTTTTGTATGTTTAATAATGCATGTTTGCATTCCGATAAAAGTAAGAAATGGTTGCAGGTGACTACTACCGCCGATCTGTTCATGTTTTAAGTAGATTCAAACATTTACGAAGTTAACGGCCAAAACAAAAAAGAGTCACGGAAACCTTACTCTGAAATGGGTTGGCTTCCTTAGGGCTAACATATTGTTAAATCTTTGCAGCCTCGATATAACCACAAACTGATTTTCTTTCATCTCAACCCACAGGCATGTGGCCATCGATATGCCAACAACCATTTTATGGAAAGTGAAACTGGCTTTACTAGAAATGATAGCTATCCAATTGGCGTCTGCTACAAATTCAAGATAAAAGATTATCAAGACGACGTTTTTGGAAAGAAATTTCCATGCTTGGATGGTTAGTTTTACTACAGATATATTTAATAAAGCCTTTGCAACAAACAGAAATGTTGCGAAACTAGACATATATAAATATAGGACTTTCTGGAGAGGACTATTAGGGAAAGAAATTTCCATGCTTGTTACTAGAGATATAATTATCAAAGACTTTGTAAGATGAGATGAGGTTCGAAGATTAACAATGCTCAGCAAGATGGCAGTTACATGTTATTATTAGAGCAGGTTCAATAGAATTGTTTTTCTTTCTTTAAATTTACTCCATGCCAGTGGCGTAGTCAGAGGGAGCCAGGGGGGTAATGCCCCCACCCAATTTGATTTTTGCTACAGTCTTGCCCCCCCCCCCCAAAAAAAAACAATGAAATCCAGTGATGTATTCAAAATACTTATATTTTACATTTTTTCGAGTTCTAATCACTAGTATTGATACCTCAGGGTTCATGTTCATACTTAATATAAGGTCAGAACTTGGTAATCAGACCGAGATATTACACATTTTGGGCCTTCATCATACCCACTGAACCATTGGATGTGTATTTGTGCAGACGGGGTGCCCATTAATATATATATTTCTTGGTAATTCCTACCATCAACCATCACGGGGTTGTCCCCCTTAAGAAAATTTTGTCCCCCTAACAATAAAATGCTGGCTACGCCACTGCTCCATACATAAATGCAAACGTCGTATACATATTTTTGTTTCTATTATGCATCAGTGGAAGAATGTATAATGTTGATGCATATTTACTTCGTTTCTTGTAATAAACAGAGATGCTGTAAAACTAGACTTATTTTTTTTGAAACTCGTGTTGACCGAGCCTCTGGTGTTGTAAGTTCTTAGTAACTGATGTCCATATAAGTTTGTTATTACATTGCAGCTGTAAAGCGGCTACACAACTGAGCTGGTACATTCCCAACCCAGTGAAACATTCCTTCAATAACTTTACGATTAATGTATTGTAATGACGTGGACAAATACCAAGGCATTGTGAATATCAAAATGTTTCAGTTATTTACATAGGGTATATGTAACACTGTGCAAAGAATTTACATAATCTACAGGTAAAACTAGGGTACAGAAATAATATAGGATATATAGTTTTACAATAGCTTTGAACATTGTACACATTCTTTCTGTAGCCGTTTGTAATTATCTCGGTTATATACCTGCGATATATGCTTTCTCCACTTTATAGATCATTTGAAGTGCAAACATCCGTCTTCTTTTTTTTCTTTTCTGTTTGCAAAAGCAGGTTTAAGAAATAAATTAATTCAGAAGAAAAGGATCAAATTAGTAACAAATGAGCTTCCTAGAAACTAAAAGGAAAACTGCATTGAACACAATATGATGACGAAATGCCTGTATCAAATGATTAATAGTTGAGCACGTAATCACTTAATATGTGTAATCATTGTAGCATTTCACATACTTGACTAATTGAAAAAAACACAATCTATTACTAAACTTGATGTAGTTAGTTCCAATATCGCTTCATGAATTAATGAAAGTTCGTGCACCGAATGCAACGAGATTGCAAATAGTCATCATGATTTTCTTTTATAGCAATCTAAGCACTAGGAATAGTGTTAATTATTCACTTATTTAACACAAATAGGCGATAAATCACTTGAAGCCACTTGAGTTGTTTTGGTTATGACATTTTTATGAAGTTGAACAATGTCTAAAATTGTTAGCGAAAATGAAAACTGATTAATATTAGTTCCAATAGATATAATTGCTATGAAGGGTTTATCCAATCCACCAGCATATATTGGTTACGTATTAATTAAATATTATGTGTAACAAGGAAGGCACCGTGCGACAAGCGGGAAGTTATTTCCTAATAGAAGACTCGGGTGCCAAGTTATCATTCAGTTTGAAAAATAAGTTACAGCATGTCGTTAGTTTGATGCTATCAATGCCATTTGACGTCTACGATTCAAGATTTCATATTTAAGGGCAGTCTTTCATCTTTTGCCTAATTTGTCAACATTGACCGTAGATGGTGTTAAACTGATTATCAAACCTTGACAACAAGTGTTCTTTTCTGCTACACCGAATGAAGAACATTCGTTTTTGTTCGATAAATAGAAACCTTACTTGTTTACTTGTCAAGCAATGCATCTCTCAACATATCCATATACTTTTTGAGATATGAATTACAAAAGTATTTAGATGTGATAAGAAGAGGATAGTCTTCACCAAATGCCTTTTTTGTATCAAGCTGTAAGCCTGCACCCCTTACTGTGATTAGAGCTATCCACTCTGCATCATGTATCTTCCTGTATTAATATAAACATTTCCTGCGCAAAGAAATATTGTGTTCCTTACAGTTTACTTTATTATCACAGTGTTAACTTTCTTTTAAAGGGATATCCGAAAGACAAGACATTTTCATGTACATTCTTCACAAACAGGAACATTACCTGTGGATATTTGAGAGTTTTCATTTGGGTGTCAACTTGTTAGAATTTCTGTCCTTACGATGCTCTCATTAAAGAAAAGGAGGGATGCTGAATTTTGATAAATGTCTAAGACAGCTATTGCAAAACGTTTGGTTAAGGTGTGAGAAAATTGCAAACGTTTAGAAACTTGAGCATATACAATATAGTTGTCTTAGGTTTTTTTTTTTGTAACTTTCTTTAGCTTCTGATCAGTGGCGTGGAGACACAAGATGGCTGTCTTGGTGTCAGGCTGGCCTAGGCACCGCTTTCACAAACATAGATGAAACGGCTCTGTATGGTGCCCCTGGAGCTTTCAACGGCACAGGTGAGTCAGATGTTACCCTAAGCGTTCTATTCTCACGTTGAACGGAATCTCACAAATCCTACAGTATAATAACGTACAGTCCATACGTGGGGGTAGGTGGTGGGGTGGGGGTGGGTGGGGGTGTTTTCGTGATAGACCTAAGCAAAAATGAAGAGAGGAACGGTGGTATATTTTCCCTGGGTCCCGACTTGGCTCCCGACTCCACTGATAATTTTATATTGTGTAAAAGCTTCCTATATGTCCCTGATGAAAGCCGACCGGACAGACGATTTACGATTTGTTAATCGACGTGACACGTTATCTAACAATTCAAAGATATGTATTTTATTCAGCAGAGATGTTGTTACAAAAAGTGAATTATTATTAAGCATTTTTGTTGTTTTTTCAGGTACCGTTGTGGTAGATAATCATACAAGTTTTAGTTACCCGGAACCAAGCTTGTTCACCGACAATTCTGAGTACGAAACAGAATACAATGGTGAGTGTATATAATTTGAGGAGAAAGAAGAAACTAGACAAGACAAGATGGTAAATCATAGTTGTATATGTCTATTTCAAGTCAAAGTTATATACTGGTTGGTAGGTGGAGTGTATGTGTCAATCGCTGTACGGCAAATGGGCAAATTGTACCACTTTGAAAGGGTATTTAATATGAGAGACATACTAGCATTACTTCAATGTTACTTTAAGGCCGAAAGTAATGGTAATATGCATTTATGAATCGTGTTCTGTGACAAAACAAATCTAAATAAATTTCCTGACGAACTTCGAAGAAATGTCAGCCAAGTGAAATTGATTATTCCTACGGGGATCTATATATACGTGGAATTATTCAGTAGCTAGTACTGATCATTCAAAAACATCTGCTTAGAGTTGCTTGCAAGTTTGCATCCTTTGCATTGTTTCATTTCATTCAGTGTATATTTTTCAGCTCAATCTATTTCGGAATAAACTTCCATACAATTACTACATCGAAAGCTTACGTATAAAATTAAAAGTAATAAAGGTTAGTTAAGTAAGTGTCGCAGAAATCAAGTGAAAGAAAACACTAAACCCTAAAGGCTAAAAAGTAGGACGGTTATAACAATATTACCTTCTTTGAAGTACCTTGCACCTAAACATACCGTTAGGAAGACTTGTCATATGAAATTAGTTTCAATTTCAAATATTCAATTTCGGTTAGCAAATAACACATAAACTTCCCTGTATATACAATATATAAGAATTAAAGTTTAATGTGGTAAATTAATGGGTCACAAGGTAGGCTCAGCAAAGTGGTTTCACAGTGACCAAATTTTTCTCAAACCTTGTCGAGAATTTTATATCATTAACACTCGTAAACAATTTTTTTTAAATTCAGATGACCCAAAAGCTGTTTGGCAACGTTAAGTGAGGCAATTAGTATACACTGCTCGTATAAATATTAATGAACCCTTCTCGCGAAATCATTGGTATGGTTTCAAGGTTTCGCTAATGCTGTTTTGTACTGCCATTTGAGACCTTGTAACTTAAAGAGGCTTTTGGGGGTTATAGCCAACTTTAGCCCCAATGAAAACTTTTGTATAGGGTAATAGCCAACTTTACAAAATAGCACCAGTGAATGTCATCTATCTTCCTATCTCGTACGCCATTACCTGGATATACATACTCAGATATGCATAGAACATATATAGCTTTTATAGAAGCCGTAACTTGTTTAAGTGACATTAAGTGCCGACTACTTTTTATGTTCTCAGTTAACATTTCTTCCAGCTTCTTTCACTTTCTTTCAATAAACGCTTTATTTTGCACATCGAACTCCATAGACTGCAGAGTGTTTCAATGAAATGTGAAGTGTTTTGAAGTGCGCTTGTTATAAGTTTTCATGGTCAGAATGCTTTTAGCTCTCTTGTTAGGTGTGATGTACTTATGTTTTCTATGTATGGAAATAATACCTACTTCATTTACAACCAGGATATGCAGTTGCGTCTGGACACTTTGTTGGCTTAAATGATACAGTGCAGGGTGTGGCTGGGGCACCCCGAGCCAAAGAAACTGGGAAGGTTACTATTTATGATATTTCAAATAAAACCAAATACCAGGAGATCTTTGGAGAAAAGGTTAGTAATTACGTTTAATATTTGCTTTCTATTGTTTTATTAAGAATTCCAAGTTTATAGTTCTTGCATTATAGTAATCCATAGGTAAAGTTCATGAATTTACTCCTACAAAGTATAACCTGTCCACTTGAAAGACCCTTGTGTTACCAATCATGTAAATATATAACTATGAAGTCAATCATATATGTTTGATTTGTAGTTAACAACCTCACCTGATATATACATCATAAACGTATTCGCTTTTCAGTTTTTTTTTATTTTTTATATTTCTTTCATAGATTTCGATGATGCATTGAACAAAATTAATTTATCTCCCTCAAACTGATCATCCAGCTTTTGGTGGTCAAAACTTTATATGTAAAACAATCGAATTATACAACCATGTACCGATATAGTCTGTCACTGAATAAGGTCGTTTCAATGGCTTGCTATAACGGTACTAGTCACAGGTGTCATAATCACTTTGCGTTTCACACGTTTTCCTAACAGCGTTACACCTATTTTGGGAGTGCTATTGCCTCAGTCGACTTGGACCAAGATGGCCTAACAGATTTACTAATCGGTGCTCCTTTCTACTCGAACAATCAAGATGAAGGGAAGGTTTATGTTTATCACAACACAGGTTCACAGGTACGTTGAAAGTATGCAAAGCTGCCTAACAGTTGCCAAGGCTTACCAATTGCCTAATTAACTAGTTGTTATATTGCTTACATATGACCAATGGCATACAAAATGTCAACGAGAATGCATAAAAGCGAGAAGGTTGCCACTTTTAATTTTGGTTGGCAATTACGGAACTAGACAATAATGGCTAACATTAGTCAGTGGGTGGATATGGTAGGAAACAGGTTTCAACGTAGTAATAGGCTAAATATGTATTCCTTGCTTTAGTGCATCCATCCCATCCGCTCCCGAAATCACACTTAGTAATTAGTTGGATAAAATAAAGAAAGTAACTGGTCTACAACACCATCGACAACAGAAACTATATAGTGCCATATCTAGTACCAATTTAAACAATTTTACAAAGCTACACCGTATGATAAAGCAATTTAAGCTTTCTTAGGCCCAACCATAGCAACTGATACTACGTCTTTGCTTCAAACTTTCTCCAACGTTTCAACTGTGTAATTTGTTTTTTCCTTAAGAATGCCATTATGCAAGTTCAATTATAGTTAGGAAAGCTATGTAAAAACAAAACTTACCTTGTATACAATATATTCCAGGGTATTTGTCGTTGATGTGACCTCTCCATACAATGTTTGAATCATCAGATCTCGATGGGCCCGTTATGTTGTTAGGCTATACGTGAACGCCTTATCATAATTATGTGACTATGTATCTGTCTTGTTACTGTGCTTTTCAGACCAACCCACTCAAACTTGTTCAAGAAATACAAGGTATGCAGGCTGTTGGAGCAAGGTTTGGAAGCGCCATCAGTGGTTGTGGAGATATTAACAATGACAGCTTCATCGGTGAGCATGTCATGTGCCTTGATTTAGGATACTAGGTATATTTTGGTAACTGAGAACCGAGACCTTAGAATTCAAGTCCGAGTCGATACCGTAACATCAAAATCCGCAGTCCGGTCGTAAAATCCGGCACATACATCATGCACTGTATGTTGCATTGCTTTGGTAGTCAAAAAGAAATCGGTACCTCGATAGAAATCGACTTAGGAGTACTTTTTGCAATTGCTCACGTTGGTATGTTCATGTAATAGAAGTATTTATAGATTGTCACTCAGTATTCGTACTGGTACTCGTACTGGTACTGGCAATAAAAAGAAAGATATCTTTATATCTAACGATGAATATTTTATCGACATTTCATGGCATTCTATAGTATTAATCTATAGTATAGTACTTCTCATCAATTTATATGCTGCATTCTGCATATAGTTCTTGCATACTGAATACATCAAAAGTTCTCAAAAATTGTTCTAGCCTAAACTGGCTGAAAAGGACAAGAAAATCGGCAGTTTCTCTAGTGCCAGATGACAGCTATCTGTAGATTCTGACATGCCAGGCCACTTTTTCATTGATAGGATTAACTTATACGAGCCCCCAATACCGAACAAAAGTTATAAAGTTGGTATTATAATAGTAACAATGACATTTAAAAAGTGCATTTATAAGTAGATGACTTCACAAAATAGGTCCTTCTTAAAGCCTACATTGCAGCATCAAGTACGAGTCAGAATACATGATTGTCGACCAGACCCATCCAGAAAAAGCACTAGAGACTAAGAGCAAGAACTGTTAATATGTGTTCGAAAACAAGAATGATAAATCCGAAACAGAGACGGGGTGCACGGTATGGGTGCACTTGTGTGTGTTGCATCTGATATAGTACTGAAGTAATGGTCTGTGTATTATACTACGTATATTCCAGTCACTTCAATCGATGAACATCAGCTGTTTAAAGTTCATTCTTCAAAAAGCAAAAGAAGTGTAGAAATATTTCATGAAGTGATAGCAGTATTCTACAACAGTCTATATGACATATCCAAACAAATGTTCCGTACTTCATCGTTCATAATACAAATCACCAAATACTAGGGTCATAACATTTCTACATTTGGCTTATTTAAATTTACAGATGTGGTTATTGGTGCTCCTTATGAGGATGATGGTGCTGGTGCTATCTACATCTACCTTGGTGCAAAAGACGGTGTAGACCCACACTTTTCACAGGTACGCCTTATACCTTGAACAGTTATACAAAATATATGATCAGCACCTTCAAACGTCTATAGGGAATATATATAAAATTGTCCTTAATATGTACGCATTTGTTAACCGTATGGAATAATAAAACTATTGAAGAACATATTAAGTAATGAAACTAATTATCGAAACTGGATTCAAATTAAGTCTTTTTTCTTTAACGACATTCGTTTTACTGTTATTTTCTGGAATTTAGTTTCGCTATAGCTGCACACTTTTTTGAAATTAGCATTGTTGATTTGTCAATGCAGGGTTTTGTAAATGCCTCCCAGGATAGTTTTAACAGTTTCCTTCTGACTGGTGGGTCCTTCCACGTAGGAAATTTGCATATGACCATTCAATTAAGTTATTGTATCATGTAAACTAAGTGAATACTTCCACTGACGTTTCTGTTTGATGGTTTGAAAAATCACCAGCTCCAGATAAAAAATATGAGAAAAGGGGAATTTTTGTACAAAGACAATCCTACCTTTCTATTTCCACTGTAATTGGAAGAAATTAGAACCATTGCCAAATTATATTTGCATATAAAATGGGATCACGCCAGACCTTAATGTTTTCATGAATTTTGGTAGCGACGTTGCCCGTGAACCTTGTGTTATCTTTATTTCGAAGGAAAGATATGTTTTCAGTTTTATTTAACGGAGATATGAATCACTTGAAAGATGTATAGTCTGTGTACAAATATATGAATTAGCATCTCAAGTAGAAATGAAGCCACGTTTGGCAGCCCAATGCTGGTATTGACTGATATCGGATTAAAAACACTATTTAAGTCATTTTTCAGCGACAAATCGCGATACTGTCTATGACTTATCGACTCTCCAAGTACAGGGGTAATACAGAAGGTAACTCCTATTCCCAGTTGATTAACTGCCAATTCTATTTTTCGTCAGCGTGTATCAGGGGCATCCCTTGATCCTCCGGTGAAAACGTTAGGCATTTCTGTCCATGGTGGTGTGGATATGGATGGCAACTTGTATCCAGATGTTGCAGTTGGAGCTTATGAAAATGACACTGCTTATCTCTTTAAGTTAGTATGCTTACATTTCTGTGTTTGTATATTTCTTGCGATATGCATCTAGTTTCCTTGGAGATCTTTGGCATGAAAAGTGTTTTATATGTTCTTTGAAAAGCACTTTATCTATCGTATCTGATCCTAAAACTAAGCCCTGAAGTACATGTTTTTAAATTATCATTTTTTAACAAGTTTGCTAAAACTTTCTGTAAAACATAAAATCAAGATCAGATTAACTGTAAAATATTAATATGGTAGACCTATGTGCTTACAATTGGAAAATACATAATTATTTGTTAGCTTTCCCTCTCTGATAATCATAAGCCCTATATGCAGAACTTAAAAGTCACAAGCGGTTCTCATGGCAACATTAATGTTGATGTTTGCTAATGACTTCTGTATGTATGGTTCATTTACAACTAAAGAGAAATGGACGCCTCATTTACTCACGCCTTTAGAGTTTAACTGTATACACTTCCGATATCTCATAGGAGGATTAAGTTGTGGTTGGGATAGGGGTGAGGCT
The DNA here is from genome assembly GCF_037975245.1 of Apostichopus japonicus. Lineage (NCBI taxonomy): Eukaryota > Metazoa > Echinodermata > Holothuroidea > Aspidochirotida > Stichopodidae > Apostichopus > Apostichopus japonicus. The sequence continues at coordinate 9,206,559 of NC_092578.1, forward strand.
TTTGAAGAAGGGGGCTGGAAGTTGATGGTTGGCACTCAGACTTCGAATTGTCTTTACCTCGGACAAGCTAATCCCGGACTTTGACGAGGAGCCTGGTCGGTGGGCTCAAGTATCTCCATGTTATTCTCTCCTTATTTAATTATCTCCTTATTTAATTAAAGCATTTGCTAGTTATCTCTCCATTTTCAAATACTTTATGAGCTGTTCTTAGAAGAATGTGTGTGTCGTAAATAACGTGTAGGAACTCATGGTAGGTATTCGGACTAAGAAACTGATAGAGATTGACTATATCCATGTTGTATTACTCATAACAGGGCCAAGCCGATTGTTGATATAACAGCGTGGCTGGAAATCAATCCTCAATCTTTGGACCCCGGAGAAAAGGGATGCGATTTGAGAGGTGAAATGCACGCGTGTGTGGAACTGACTGCCTGCTTCAAGTTTAGTGGTGTGAGTGCTACTTTTGGATTGGGTAAGGGATATTTTGCAGTTTTAATTTTGGTGTTTCCTTGGCCTGACTTTTTTTTGTCTTTGAAAGAATTTACTTCAATTGCTTTTGCAGTGTTTAGTAACTTACGTTAGCAACACACTTCAAATTGATGTTTAAATGTTTAGTTGACAGAATAGATATTGACAAGATGATTCGGACGGGCGATAACTCTTCTAATATCCATCCTTTCGGCTGTTAGTTTCTCTTTTATATGTAGAATGATTCATATTGGTTTCTGGCCAGTAGATCAGTCAGTCATTCACCGAAGGCAGGGAGTGGTAAACAATCTTTGAGATAGCCAGGCATAACAAGAGGGTGCTCGGAAGGTGAACTAGTGCCCCGGGATTCATTAAGGAAATTATGAAAGTGCCCTAATAAATACAGAATGTGTGATCAGATGTAACCACTATGAATTGCCATATGCTGTGATTCCCTATGGTGTTAAACACACGATGATAACTTATTGGTTGCGTAGAGAGGGTCCTATACTAGTAACTGCGGTAGTCCAAATGGCATGTGCAAACTTGCATTGGGTAACTGTATAATAAAAAGGACATGTAAAGGTTTTCTCCGCGTACATCGATAATGTTTTGAACAATAAAATGATGTACTTTCTAATCTTTCGATTTGTAAAGTATTATCATGTTTGATTCCTATAGGTTTCATCGAGTTCCCTGCAAAAGTGTCGACTATATTTAGCAAACCAAATTTACAAGACAATATTTGATTTATCTTTCTCTTCCCTTCCCCCCACCTTCCTCCCCCTATCTCCACCTCTCTCTCTCTCTCTCTGTGTTGTTGTTGATATGTCAGACATTGAATATTCGATTGAAGTTGATACAGAAAACACAAAAGCTGGAATCGATTCACGCTTCTTCCTCACCGACGAAAAGATGATTCTCATTAACAAAACAATTAAAGTACAATCTGAGAATGTTCGACAGTGTGATGGGATTGTCGTGGCATATCTGTCTGTAAGTATAATTCAGAGAACAGTGAATGCAAACTGAAATATAGTAGGACAGCTTACAAAGGGACAGAATAGTATTATACAATGACTTTGAAGGGATGACCGTTCAAAGGCACTGCTATCAGTCCAGGTTGCATTCTATATCCCTTTTCTGAGAGATAACATTTGAGGATTATCAGTGAAGGGACTGAACTTTATAGTGTAATACATATACCATTAGGTCAGTTTCTCAGATACAAAGCTCAACGGGGAAAATAACTCTTTTGTGGCCCTATGATATATTTAAAAGGAGAACAATATAGTCAAGAAAAATATTGTTTAATTTTATCTAAGGATGTTCTGTTGCTTAGCCTATATAAAGAACATGTTTTGGATGAGTTATTAGCATTTATAAAATAATGGCTGAGCATCGACATTGAAGCCTGCACATTGAGGCCGATGTCATCATCAAATTTACCCTTAAGAAGGCATTCCAAAACATATCGCAGATTTTAAAGGCGGATATCTTGGAAACCAGAATAACAATTGAAGCGTTATTGGAACTCAAATGTTTCCTTTTTATTGAACAATGACATTTTAGAAGCAAAGTTCTGTCAAATTCATCCTTCAAACAAAATAATCGAACATATTTAAAATATGACGATAGTGATGGTGATGATGGTGGTGATCACAATGGTAGCAGTGATAGTGTTATTGACGGTGGAAGTGTCAGTAGTAGTGGTGATGATGATAATGTTCGTGACCAGACCAAAAAGAAAATCGAACAGGACACATTTGATAATACCATAGACAATACAACAAATAGCAAAACGACTAGAAACAAACCAATTAAACAACAGATGACACCCAAGCCAATCACTAATAAGTGAAATAGATACACAGTGACAGATTATACACGAAAATAACACGCACAAGTCCTGATATACAAATAATTGAGGCATGTTGCTACACGTTATAATTGTGTCATGTTATGTCATATGTTATTATATGCGGTATGCTGTTAAATGATATTATAAGTTGTGAGGCTATGGTGTTATGTTATTTGCTATGTTATATATTATCTAAATGTGATATATCATATTTTGGGTACGATGTAATATGATATACCTTGTCATATGGTATGTCATATCTAATGTTATACGTTATTATGTGCGATATGTTGGTAAATATCATCTATGTATAATTTCAGAACAAAGCTAGAGATTTCCTCACGCCAGTGTTAATGAAACTTACATACGATGTCTTCAAGTATGAAGTTCAAACCTCCGTGCGAGGGGATGAGCCTTATCTCTTTGCCGGGGGTTTACCCCCAGTCATTCACAGTCACAATTGTGGGGCTCAGAATGTCACAGAAAAGGTATTATTACTACTTATATTGATGTAAATAATTTAAATGCCCTACAAATGATTTTGTTGGTTGTTACCTCAAATGTAACAATTGAACACAAATTTGTAAGGTTATCACCTCTTTACCATGTACCACTGTTTGAACCTGGAGGATAGCTCAAGTATAGCAGGGATGGATAAATCATAGCATTCACCATAGATAGCAAAATTTTCGCAAAGGTTTCCAATGTTTTGAGTTTTCATATCTTACCGTCTAGGTACGTTTTACTCAAAACTGTGGCAGCGATGCTATCTGTAAGACTGATATTGAAGTCAGTTTGGAGGCTGAGCTGCCAGGGTGAGTCAGTCAGTCACTTCCACTAGTACATACTTTCTTGACAAAAATGTACTTTGAATACGTTCCTTTTCCATCAATCAAAAGTATTTTTGATCAACTAGACAATCCTTTAGAAAGTAAACGCTTATGCTGAATAAGTTTACTTTTAGAAAATCAGCTGCCTTATTATCAGCATTATGAAGGGGAAAATGTACGTCACTATATTAAAAATAGCATTTCACATTAAAATCAGTCAACATGCCTAACTCACTTGTACTTGAAATTGTTTTCAAACTGTTGTAGTATTACGAAAAGTTCTACACAAGCCTGGCTACAAACCTTTAGGAAATTATATAAGTATATACTTGCAAAGGAATTTGGGTAATTCTTCATTTTTCTTCACTTCCTATTTCTAGTATGCATGTTTATTTGAACTTTAAAGTTCTTTGAAAGTTTTAACCACAAAAGTATACGATCGAGAGGAAAGTAAACAACATTTTTCTTTACCGTTTAGCGTGTAGAGCAAAATATACATGTTTCATAATGATATGATGTTCATTTCTACTTGATACAGGTATAAAGATGACGAGTTAATCCTAGGTGCTTCTCGCAGTGTCCATTTCAATGCAAAAATTGATAATAACGGAGAAGATGCCCACCAAGCCGTTCTGAATGTGTATCATCCCACTGATGTGAAATTTGAAAGGGTTGAAGTAGAGGCAGTGAGTTATTGTAATTTCGTTTGGGGAATGATGACATATTTTAAGATTTTTATGGTGGTCGAGAGTGTTCGCCGTTTAACGACTTAAAATGCCCAGTCTTAAAAAATGTCAACAATCACGGGGAAGGAATTTTGCATATGACCTAAATGACCACCGATCGTTAAAAGACAGCAGTCGTTATGTGGGTTTAACAGCAGTTGCGTGAACAGATTTCAAAGGAGGGTGGCCAAATTCAAAATTTCCCGACCAATTAAAATATGGGCCTAAACCTTTATCGGAAAGCCGGAGGCGTTAGACGGACTTTATACTGGTGGGGGTGCTGCCCTGGGTTCATTGAAACCGTTTCCTATGTAGAGGGTTGCCGGACCTTCCCCAGATAAACTTATAAAATAAATAAACGTAAACTTGTGCACTCGGAGTCATAGTAAGGTCTATAAAGTAGCCCCCATTGCAATTTCTTGCTAATACATATTATGATATGGGTGGTGGGAGTGGGGTGGGTGGGTTATACGTCTTGAGTTGGTGTGTGGGTGAATATAAGTGTTACTGTTTTCTTGTCTTGTTCTCTCTATTTACTTATGGGAGCACTCTACTAGACAAGCTCTCGGGATTTTGGAGTGCTTCCTTTCACAATTTTCCCTGTTTTTGATATGTTTTGTCACTTTAGTTAACTTCTCTGTATTTATACGTATTGTGAAGAAACAAATAAATGAAATAAATGAAAAAATGATTGAGGTTATAAAACATGGGGCTGCATCCGTAGTAATGGTCGAATTCGTCCCCGATTGAATGCAAAAATCCCCCGACTGATTACCAAAGGTTTCCCACCCTTCCCCTTTGCGCACGCCACTTCTAGTTAGTTGTTCTTTGTACGGGGTCAGTTGTCAGGCTGGAGTTTCCTCAACTATCGAAATCTGATCGGTCACGACGGTCGAGTTCATTGGGATCGTAATCAGTCGGACAGTGTAGGGCGTGCATACAACCACTGGACATGACATAAGTGACGACAATTCACGTTTTGATGCCAGTCGTGCCGGAAACCGTATTGACCACTTTTTAATTTAACGTATGTCAATATTTCCGAAGCATTTCAGCATCAAAAGGAGGGATCTATCGGCTGATTGGTTCGAGTCCAATGCGCCACTGAATCAGAGGGGCTGAAGCCACCAACAAGTTTAGATACCTAAGGCCCCGATTTCAGCTTGGTCGCAAGAAGTACTACTTTGCGGCGAAGACGCCGAATGCGTCATCTGTTTCAGGAATAAGCGCCGTCGATTTGATCACTGAGCCGTTATGAATTAATGGCTCTGCATATATTTTAGTGCTTTATACTGAATCAAAGTCTTGTAAGCATATCTTATTTAAGAGAATAGCCTATATTTGCCTGTATTTTGTAACAAAATGTTACCATCCATTCTTTACCAGGTGACATGTTTGCCTCTTGCAGACCAAAGAGGAGTCCCCTGTACTGCTGAAGTGGCAGTCACATGTCTACCCTCAATGGACCGATCAGGGGATTCTGGTCTTCTAGAATGTAGCTTGGGGAACCCCATGAATGCCAATAATTCTGTAAGTATAAGTGATATATTTATATAACGTGTCAGAAACTCATGTCCAATCATGTCAGTATGTCTGTTCCCAGGAAGACTGTAATAATTTAGTTAACAATTATATATTAATTTACTTTTTGAAATACAGATAGGGATATAATTAAAAAGGCATCAGATCCATCATAAGTTGCTGTAGTGCAAACAAGACCACTGCCATGTTCATACACTACTTGCAGGTCCCCCATTGTGAAGAGGGGCGATATCAAATTTCCCTTTGAAGTTAGGCGAGGGGAGAGTTGTCATAACCCAGTAGGTTGGACAAAATTACGAAACGGCTTGTGCAAAACGTAGACATAAGGATGATGGACTGAACGTAATTTGAGTATCACAATCAAAGATTTAACCCATGTAAGCGCTTTTTCCTCCTACTGGCATACTCGCATCACAAACTTTTCGGAAACTATTCACGTACAAGTCAAAGTGGTTGCTGACAAAGACAGATTGACGAAACGGCTTGTTTCGTTTCGCTTCGCGTGTGTGAAAAGTTAACGCTTAAATGAATTGGACATCAATCTGGACTTGATGAATTGATTGATGAATAGATTGACTACGTATCGATAGCCTAATTTGTTAACCATTCATTAACGATTCAAGTTGGACATTATTGGCCTTTTCTCTCCTATTAGGCTACATTGAGACTGCAGTTTGATGTTTCAAATATTTCCTGGTCTCAGGAAAGAGAGATTAACATCACCATGGTAGTTTATACCGAAAGTATGGAAGCCGAAGAGGAGAAGGCAAATAACATGAAGCAACTCATAATAAGGGTGATAGTCATGGCTGATGTTGGTGTGATTGGGTAAGTATTACACCCACTCCCACACTGCCCACTTACCCATCTTAAACATATTTTAATTTTAAAATAAGTATCTGCTTTTTACATGGTTGGTGGAGATGATATTTGAATTTAAATATTTTCCCTTTCTTCTCATTTTCCTTTGTGTCATTGGACTTTATGACATGGCAAAGGACCTTTGAACAGTGTTAAATTGAACAATGCTCAGATGTGTGAGATTTTTGTAAACACAATGATTCAAGTTTGTGCATAAATAGTACAAAAGAATCTTCTCTAAGCACAACAATTGTATCCTGATATTCTGTTCCTGTTTATTACGCCTAAGTTGAAAGACCTTTATGGTCTCGTCTTTCTTGTTATTTATATCATATAACTGTTTTGCTTCTGATTTAGCAGTACTTAATACTTTTATATGTCTTCGTTTGTCGTTTGCAGTAAATCCCAACCAGAGAGTATTTATTATGGTTACAATGCAACAACCACCGGAGAAAGTAACCAAGAAGCCGCAGATAAACTAAGACTGGACCAGGCTATGAAAGCTGTGAGCTTATTTTATGAACATAACGGCGATGAAACTCGTTTTAATCAGTCTCACATTGGTCCAGGGTTTAACCATGAATTCCAAGTGAGTCTATAGATTTACTGTAAACCAACCGTTCCTTTTAGTTGTATATACAATGGCTTCCACTTGCATAATGTTGAACAATCATACCATATACGTCACGTACCATATATTACTTTATAGTTTATACATTTATGTATGGTGAAAGTTTGTTACAGTATATATACCATGCATCTGTAAATTCAACTGGATGTAACATATTGCTACTGAATGGCTTCTCTCCATTCAGTTCTGTCCGATAGAAACAAGGAAAGTACGGAATTAAGATATTAATCCCAGCCATTGAGGGGTATTAAAATATCTGAGTGTGTGTAACTTTTTTTTAAAGTGGCAGGAAAATGTCTGTTTTAATCTAGGCACATGTGACCATTATTTGAGTTTTTAGCATAATTATTTAGCCAGCAATAAAGTAATATGTACCTGGTCGATTTGTTTTAATCACCGGAACCCACCAAATATTGTAAAAGTGGCATAATGTTCATGAACTATTATTGAAGTTACTTTTTTCTCCTGATAATACAGATGGAATGTGATAGGGAAACAGAATATTATAAACCATCTTTAAATTGAACGTAAACATTTCCCCTAAATAATGTATTTATGAAGCTAGGTGTGTATGTCTGTCAAAGGTAAAGCATGTACAATGAGTTGGCGGTAATAGGTACGTACCACGGGCAAACTTTTCAATAAATACTTTTGTCGGCATGGACTGTTTATTTCAACATTTTGAAGGAGCTTTCATCGAGGAAACGCACAATAGTCAATAGATCAATTATATCTCTACCCGATTATTAAGTGCTTCTTTGGATAATATGGGAAGTGTTTTCATCAATTTTTTGACAGTCCTGTTTAAAATTCTACCTGTGTAATTGTTTTGTTTTTAAAAAAAGGAATATTTATATTTTCTACACTTACAGGTTATCAATTATGGTCCTGGGAGACTAACTTTAGAATATAACGTTACCATTCAGGTTCCATGGGGTAATATTGATGGTGACACTATGATCTTCATTCAAGACATAACGGTTTGTAGAAAAAACGTTTTTATGACGAAAATACTTACTATATTAGTTGACAGTTCCACAAATTAGACGTTGCATCATTAAGGGTAGTTTTGATTTTATTAACCGTTACCCTTGCAGATCACTCTATAGCGATCCTGGAAGTGATAAGTCAGCAGGGGGCCAGTTCAAAATCGATATCAATATTGGTAGTTTAGGTTGATGGAAAAGTGCATGATGTGAGAGAATACAAGTAGGTATTTTTAATTTTTTTTTATTACCCAACCAATTAAAGTTTGGGGGAGGGGATTATGCACCACAGTCTAACATGTTATTAACAAGAATAATAAATATAACATTGTTCTGTTGTTATTTTAGATGGAACCAAGCAACAAGGGTGTCTGCAATAAACCTCGGATTTTAGAGTTGCAGAGGAATAGGGAAAATGAAGCTTACGTTACACAAGACCTCTCAAAGATACCATATGCTGAAGACAAAAAATCCAGTCAACAACCAGCAACAGCCGATGACTCCAGACAATTCGTAAGCTTAGTAAAGAAACCTAGTGAACAAAGCGGTACCTGAATGGATATAACAGTCTCCCAGAGGCCCGGGTCAATTAAGAGACCGGGGTCAATAAGGGGCCTCAGTAAAATGTCGAAGGACCGTAAAAATGTGGGATAAATAATGTGCGATTTCTCATTTCATACTACTTTACGTACAAGGAAAAGTCAATTAAGTAAAAAAAGGTAACGTGGGGGCGAGCTGTCGACCGTGTTCGCGACACATCTCTTTCAATGATTTAGGCGGCGGGAAAGAATATTCTGTTTATCCACCTCAATGAAGAGAGGTGAATATTCAAAGCACTTATATTGACAAGAAAAGATGTGCTTTTTACGTGACCTGCCCTGCGGGATCCAAAACGTCACGGCCAAACGGCACTACCCAACCATCCCATTCTGACAAACAAAACTTAAGTCAAGCGAGCCAATATAGTAAATACGCCCACCGACCTGCAGAGCTAAACCCCCAACCACCCACTCAAACATTCAAAAAACCACAAAAGGACGACCAGCACGCAGTGAAACGAAACACCCCTCCTCCCCAGCACACCAGCATCCAAAAAAAGCCGCCGCAGATAAACGGCGGAAATCGAATTCAACCTGAAGGCGAATGACACACTTCACCGCCTCCAGGACTGTCTGCCAACTGGCAAATTTTCCCCTAGATGTATACGGATATCCTGATCCTACTAGATAAAGGTTGGATACTGTGCATGTTTCCAGGCCAGTAGGGGGGCATTGAAGCATTTCATGAGAGGGTAGTAGATTGTTTCTATAGTGTCAGGAAATTGTCGCAACTGACTGCACATTCCTTGAGCTTTCCTTTTCTTCCATTTCACCACAGGGATGTGATATAGCCGAGTGCGTTGACCTGTTGTGCAAAATATTCCCTCCGTTCGAGAGAGATGACCTGGTGAAGATTACTGTGGATATGTTACTGTGGGAGCATACATTAGTAACAGTAAGTTTATACCAACTAAGGAAGATATATACGGCTTTAAGCTTTGATTGGGAATATTCTAAACCCTACGCAGACAATTACTGTAATTCAAGTCCTCAATGGAGCCCGTATTTGCTTCGTTTCATGAAAAAAACACATGACATTTCTGACATGAATTTGTTGCATTTACTGCAATATGCTTGATTGTATTATATAACCAAACAATAAAGGAAAAACAACATAATTTAAAATTAAAATATTACTTTACTTCAACAAATGATGCATAAGATGAATGATGCATATATACGGCTAATTAAGTATTAAGTTTGATAATGAATCCACTATCTAAATGAATTTTAAGTTTATGTGTCACAAAATATTCTATACGTGATTACGCTGGTAAAAAATTACAACCAACAGGAGTAAGCTCATAGCACAAATCGGCTGTGCATGATGCCATACAGTGCAGTGTTTTGACAATTATATGACAGGGACTTGTTTCTTTCATTTCAAAATTAGGGGAAATTTGACTTCGTGGAATTAGTATCCACAGGGGGAGGAAAATCTGATGATCCTGCCAATATTCATAACCAGCCAGAGGGACATGAAGCTGACTCAGTCCAAGTAAGTGAATGTACCGCTGGATTAACACCATCGTTAGCCCTATATAAGGCATTACATGTGCTTTCTCTCTGCCCCCATTCGTTTATTAAACTTGCAAACACTAACCGAGAAAGATCACAGACGCCATTTGATCTTGGCGTTTTCTTACATACCGTTACTTTGAAGGCCACTGTACACTTACATCATCAACCTATTTCGTAATGTAGCACTGAATTGATGGACTGGCACAGGTCACTCCGGATGGAGGCGGAGGAGGGGGCACTTTGGAAGTTAACCTTCAAAGAATACTGCCATCACGCATGAGTTCTACGTTTAACTTTGGACAGCTGCGATTTTAGGGTGGATATGTCGTTACCACACCCGTCCTGTTTCTCATTAACGTAAGGTACAAACTAAATAGTTGAAAATGTCTACAAATTAGTAAAAAGCCAAAATGACCACCTTTTTGCAAAGGGGGATGACCCCACACAAATAAGAACCAATCCGTCAGACGATATTATATTATTTTCACGGCATTGCCTAACTATTAAAGTGTACCTTTAAGTACAGTTATGCTGCTAACGTATAGTTCCAATAAATATGATAATCCTTTGGAACGCATTTAGAAAGCCTCTTAAAGCATCCTGCAGGTCAATTGGGAAATGGAAGTATTTTTGAGAAACTTTTTGTCCCTACCTTGCACATGTTAGGAACTCGCGGAAAATGCAAAAGGAAACCTGTATAAAGTGCACATCAACTGTCAACAATTAGAGGGCAGAGGGTAGAAATTTGTTAATCAGAGTCAGACTGAGGTAAAGGGGGAAACCGGGCAGGGCAAAAATCATTATTGGGATTAAGCCCCCACCCCTTCATCTTGATACCGCTACTGTTATGAACACTTACTATCATATATTTGTTGTTACCTTTATTCTAATTTAATCACTATTTGTACAATGGCAACTATGTACTTATTATCAGTACTCAGTAAATATATATATATATATATATATATATATATATATATATATATATATACATATATATATATATATATATAAAAATATATATATATATATTTATATAAATATATATATATATATCTATATATATATATCTATATATATGTATATGTACTTGTTTATCTTATGTATTATTGATTTCACACAAAGATCTCAACACTAGCATACACAGGAACTATGGGGACAATGCCAACCAAGTGGTGGGTAATTCTATTAGCTATTATATTGGGTATGCTGTTTCTAATGGCTGCAGTAGGTCTACTTTGGAAGGTGAGTTTAGTTTTGATTAAAGTTATTTTGTTTTAAGCACTTCAGTGTAACTCAAAGTCCGCATGATGTACCTATTTCACGAATTTTTCACGTTGTTTTGAACATTGTTTAACATCCTATCCTACATGACAAATCCTGCTTGGCTTACCCTCACGCAATTGAAGAGTTGAGGTGTAGTTATCGGTCCAACGGTCACCATTTTAAACAATGAAATGTTTGGTATCTGTATATAATACTGACATGACTTTCAGTAGTAAAACGCTTACAATTGCCACAAAAATATCAAAATGGAAAGAACCGGAATCCACCGACTTCTATGGTACCACACGTTCATAAGATGATAGCCGACACACGTGATGTTTAAAGTATGATCTTCCAATGGGTTAGGCTTAAAGATGTTAAGATGTTTTTTAAAACAAAAATACTGATCGCCATTTATGAAACATGCGAAAAAAAATGTTCGCTTTGCCTCTCCTTTTAGGCCTATTTATCAGTGGTTGCATGAAACTTAAAGCTGAATGACTCATCACCAAAAACTGAAAGTTTCTCTCTCTGAAAACTGAACGTTTTCTTCACTTAAAAACTGAAAATCTCCCTTATTGCTGAGGTGTGACTTCCAGTTTCTAGTAATCACGCTCGCTTAAAAAACACAATGTCTCCCTCACTTCTAAACTGACCGCTTCCCTTACTATTCTGCCTACTTTCTGATCTACAGATTGGATTCTTTAAACGTTCGTTGAAAGATGAAATGGGGGTGAAATGTGAATCTACCGCTGTAACTTCAGAATCTACAGAAGAGCAGAAAAACACAGATCCTCCGAAACTTTCGGAGGGACATTCCAATAGTGCTTTAGAAGTTAATTGAGTTGGAAACATTATCTTCCATTTATTTGTTTCAGCTTCCTCTACTTACGATATCTTACATACTTAATCAATGTTATGCATCGTAAATTTACCAAAGTTGTTATTACCAAGTTTAATTCAACCTTGGTCAAACAAGGCATGTGATTCACGTCACGGGCCTCTTCGTCTCTCTGAACTTGTAGTTCTAATGCACCGCAATATGGACGTATTCTGGATGGTATGCACTATACAAGATACGTTAACCAAATAAAAGTGTACTGTGTACTGCGGACTTTTATATTAATCTAGTTGATATATGCTTAGTTAATTGAATCCCAGTGGAATAGGAAGTCACCAAAAGGTCTTTCTTAACTATATCGAAGTGATGATATGGATGAAGACTTGCTGCTATCAATCTTCATTGCGATCAGTTTCAGATAATAACGAGGAATGCGTATAATTGTCGCACCCATTCCTGCTCCCGGGACCGCCACTAATTTTCCCCACCGGACGGACGAGCGAACTTCAATTAACTTGTGACAACTTTCTCAAATACTGTGGGAGACACCACCCATTCGTCATCACTTCAGCGCAGCTATGGAGTTAAGGACGTTGTTTCCAAACCCCATTATCCAATTCGCAAACTAGACATACCAAATTCACAGACGAGTCCTTAGCAAATTGCAGTTTGCGTTAATTGGGGCATTGTTCTCTGCTTGGTCTTCGGGCTCTCCCGGTCTATCAAACTAAAAGCAATTCGTGACGGTAAAAGACGAATCTTTAGGTTACAACAGGGAAGTGTTTAGACACATCCCTGGTTGCAGCAACGTTACTCTGGTCGGTTCAAAATGGGTTAACTTTGCACTATAGCATATATCGTGATATTAATAAGTTAACGTCGTGTTCTGACCAGCTTAAATGTTATTTGTAACAGACGACACTATCCCGCTGTTTAAGTCAGGTGATCCAAATTATTGTACTTTCGTCATGAATAATACAATGTTGTTCCAAACTGTTTTAAAGCAATAACTATAGTCACTTACTTTACAGGGTTGAGCCAGGATTTTTTTGACGGAGAGTGTTTCTCGTGTTGTTGATACCGACTTCACTTGTAAGGGTGGGGTGGGGGGTCTTCCTATCATTTTATCCATTCGTAAGTTTGCTTTAACATGTTTTATAATAATTTTTTTATAACAATAACATATCATTGCTTGATCTCTGTGTGAGCGGGACTGGGCCTTTGCAGCAATCATGAATGAGATACTTATAAAATTTGCTTCATAAGAGATTGATAAGTTATAGTCAATTTAATTGATATTTCTGGTGGGCACACTTTATTACAAGGATATCATCCTCATTGTAAATATATATTTTCCTACATTCGATGTGTTTTGATGTTAGGAGTTCAGATGAAGATTAATTACTAAAGACATGTAATTAAACTTGCATGTATTATGTTTACACATGTTATGGACATTCAGTGTTTGAGAGAAAAATAAAACATATGAAGTGCAACTTCAGTCTGCTGAAGCTGACAGAAATACATATGCAAGTACAGATTATGTATTTATTCATATTCATAAAATAAAATAAAATAATTCATTTCCATGTCTAAGTTTTTGTTTTTGTTCGGATCTTTAACTTTACCTCAGGCTACATGTTAAATTCTTATTATAAGTCCAAAAGATTGGAACACATTACACTCAGCATATCCAATAGTGAAACTAGATTGCATTTTGGTAATATCAATACCAAATTTTAGCTACTATTTACCCAGTACATTCCGATCATATGTAATATGTAGTGGTCAGAATGATATTTTGGGATTTCAGACAAATGTAGTCCATATATATACATAGTAACTCTTGAGATGTTCCAAGTGCATCTCATATGCTAAGGCCCTGAACACATAAAATGTGCACCATGTTTTATATATATTCATTTCAACTACATACACTCGTGTGGTAAATTATATTTTGTCCTTAGATAAATACCTTTCTTGGGAATGCCCCTATCTGCTTCTCATATATGATCCTAGATATATGCCATATTTTTTTCAATACGACAATAGATTTCATTCATACAACAGTAGTTCTTATAATATGTTACAAGCACCTAATTCCATGACTCCTTTGAGTCATTCTTAGGTTAGATGTTCTGGTGTCGCCCTCTGAAATTTTTGAGAGAAAACATGAGGAATAGCAAATCAATTTTATTTTATAAAATAACATATTAAACATTATCTACTCAACAAATAATTTTCGTATACTTCTGCTTTATTATGAGCATTATGATAATTTTTGCTTTCCCAGTTCTGTTAACCCCTATGTGACTGTGTTTTACTGTGTTTTACTGTGTGTTTTCTTTTCTCTATATCAAGTTTTCTTTTTTTTTGTATTACAACACAAACAAAACGAACACAGACCGGTACACCATGTGCACATTGTATGATATATCAACATTGAACATGATGGCCAAGATTTGCCTCTTAAAACTGAAGCAAACATTGTTTATTTCTACTGCACAGTCTAGCCAGGGCAGTCAACCGGTACGTCATGTACAAATTGTAACACGTATACAAATATGGCATTGAAAGTAAAATGAAAACCTACCATTTAATCAAAAGAAATTATTTCCCATACTTACTAAGAATTTCGAAAATTTAATTTCCGAATGCTCTTTAATACCAGCTTTAAAATTTGACAAACAAATATAGACTTGTCATTTCACTGACACCCTCTTGAATGTACGTATTAGTAATTAATCATTTATTAGTAATTATTCAAGACATTAACTTTATATTTTAATACACAATATTTCTTCAAACATTTCTTCACAAGATGATCTAAACGAGTTACCAACGACCTGGCATTAAACAATATAATGCAAAGTGCACAGTGAATTTGAAATGTTTTCAGATGTGCGATTATATTTGCGCCACTAGTAACTTCCGCGTAGCAAGTAGTCGCTCTAAGGCTTACGTATATCACGTCTCCGAAGAATGATACTATACATGGGCGGAGTTATGTAAGAGTAGCTTGGACTTTGATTGGTCAGGAGTGGATCCCGTATGTACGGTATCTGAAAGACAGCATAATACAACGAACGGGAATAATACTTTGCAATACAGCCGTTTGATTTTGGCAACCTAAGGTATTCTATGAGATCATTCTAAGCCTACATGTATACAGGAATCTCTTATCAATAAAGTTATATGTAAATGGAGCTATTAATGATACGACATTGAAATATTAGTCCACGAACCACCAAAAATGTATAAAAGTCTTCGGAGGAGGTAAAAACTTAATTGGATCGCTAGCTGACAGCATCGACCTTTCCTATTAACTATCAAATTCAGTTGCTGAAACAGAACACGTCATATTCCCCCTCCCCCATCCCATGCTTCATCAGTGAACCACATTTTATTTTATGGGAAATATAAATATTTAATATGATATAACCATTGTTGTACTATATCCTTTATTCAAGCGGGGTGGTCGATTTCGAGAATATGACCAAGAGCTGCATCACTGTTAGATTTTGCTGTGCCATTGTCTTCAGTTTCATAATCGTAGGCTGATCTGATTAGGCCATACCACACGTCCATTGTTCATAAATTACATCCCAGCCTTGTGCTGTAACTAATTATGGTATTATGTTTACAAACGACAATCCCGAGCTTCAGTTTCAATAATGTACCTAAAGACGGTATCAAGTACCAGTGCAATACATGGAACTAGTGGCGACGGTGACTAGTATGCTTAGTGCTATACATTGCTACTGTGTGTGGAAAGAAAAAAGTATTTCAATGTTCAATGATTTTGAAAATAGTGTCTAGGCCATGTCCCTTTCCTGTGAAAATATGATCATGCTAACTTATGTGAGCTCGAGCCAATTTGACGTGTACAACACTGTAAACAAAGTTATTAGCCGGTGCTGTGGCCGAGTGGATAAAGGCGGTGGCATTTGAAGCGATGAGGCTGAGTAATCGGGAGATTCGCTGACTGCAAATAAGACCATGATTTGCTGATCAATGCACATCGAAAACCAAGAATGTGTTGTAAAGAAAGTGCGGTACCATCAGTGGCGGACTGGCCACACGGGCATTTGGGCAATGCCCGGTGGCCCGATGGGTCGGTGGGCTGGGGAGCCTGGTAAAAATTACATCCCATTTTCACAGTAGTTAATAGAATACAGACGGGCTGTGTAGAAATATATTTTTAATTGTGGGAATCAGTCATGTAAAGACTGTCCTCTCTGCTGCTACACCGATGCTTACAACAGCATCGGGCTTGCCTACAAGCTGCTGCTAACGCTACTTGTGTCACAAGTGGCATGTGAACGTGCTTCTCTGCCTTGAAGAGAATCAATACAATGACACAAGAACATCTTGAGGCGTTCATGTTGTGTCTGTGGAAAAAAGGATCTTGGCCAAACTTGACACTAAAAATATCATTAATGGTGTGGCTGCCAGTAGCAGCGAACTGCGTAGGCTCCTACTCTCGTAGACATGAATTTTATCACATGTTGTCACAAAATGCTTGAAAAACTAATTAAAATCTAAAACATATATTTTTGTCTATTTTTGTTTACGTTTTTAACTTTCCTCAGTTTAATCAAGTGTTGCTTCTGGAAATTATTATTGGGTCTTTTTTAAAGGATTATTGTAACCTACAAAATTGAGAAATATAGCACCATTTTGCATCTAGGCATTCCTTAACTTCAAAAACAAAATCTCAGGACGGCGATCACTAGTAAGTATCATATCAATGAATAATGGGCCGGTCTCGTTTAAAAATGGCCTGGCCGGTTTTAAGACCCAGTCCGCCCCTGGTTACCATGGAAGCTGCTACAAGGCCTACAATCGGTTTTATATTATCAAAATTGGGTAGATCCTCCTGGGGGAGGGGTTGAAGAAAATTGTCTTTTCCCATAATCGCTTTCAGCAGTAATAAATGTTCTATGTTAGTTGTCTGTAGTACCCTTGAAGATTGAAAAAAAAACGAGTCATAGAAAAGCAACAGTAATACGAAACATTAAACGAATGATTACAGTGATTGAACTTTCATCATGTTTGTTGCGCATTTGTGGCTCTCTGTATCTTTAGCTAAGAATGTTATCCTCGATATATTTTCCCCTTAAAATGCATTCAAGAAATGTGACTGCCACAGTGACATAATGCCAATAGGAGATACTCCAGGTGAAGTGTGCGATGCAGTACTTGATAAGTAGAGGTGTGCTGTATCATACAGTGCACACTGAAGTCATTGTGTGGTTTAAACTGGCAAAATTTTAACGATAATCAGAAGGGTCTAAATACTTACTGTATACTTATATCGGAGGTGTGGTAAGAGGGTTACTGGGAGATCCCTTTGCCCTCACTGAATGGTAAATGTTGCTTGAAGTGAGGTTACCCCACAGTAGACCCCTAATACAATGTAACCTGATCAACAAGAGTAGACATTGATCAATGACAGTGATTTTGGAAAACCTTTGCTGCCTATATAGATGAAGGTTACCATAGTGTCCGGCACTTAACCATGTGCGTAAGATGTAAAGTTTGTACCTAATTTTAGGCACCGAGGATGTAAGTGTATTTAATACTTATGAACTTTCATGCTGTCGCTTTGTTTTCCCTGTAATTTTCTGTACGAGGAGAGGGAGAGGGGGGCTGGTTATTGCCAAGTGATACTGTTGAAAAGGGACACATGTCATTGTCATTGACCAGAGGTTGGGGCAGGCTAGAAGGAACATGAATCTGAAGCATTTCACAGGGCGCCTGAAGCATTTCATTTGAAGCATTTCATCCCTTGCCCACCACCCCCAGCATACTGATTGCATGTCCCACTATTACTTGATCTGCATCATACCCCGAAGCACATATCACCTTATGGTTTAAACATGAAAGAGTCACTTAGTTGATGATTGTCAACTTTGTAGTATACATTTTTGTTTAGGGAGGATTTCTGTTGGGGCTCGAGGCATACTAGGCCTATAGAGGTGAAACGCCCCTCCCCTCTGTAATAAAGAAAGTTCATATAAAAGTATACATGCACAGGCTGCAAAATTTTACATGGAATGTACTTGTTTAAACTAATGGCAAACGTTTTAAAAGGTTACTAGGCTATACTTCATACGCCGACACAAGTTTTCTAATTTGCTCCCCAAATAGTTTCTTAATCATCCGCCACTGTCAAATACCAAATATATCACTTTCCGTTGGAGGTGGCCTTTTTGGGACCCTTAGAACCGTAGTGCGTAATATGACGGGAAGCTTGAGGGTCCGAGGTTAGAGTAGAGAGGATAGACGGGATGTTACACCCGTTGGAGACCTGAAATTGTTGACCAATTGTGGACAGGGGAAGGGTAATATTTTTGGTGTTGTAGTCATCTCTTGATACGTTACTTTCTGGTGCCGTATTCAAATAAAGAAAATCGACCTTCGTTTCACTTCTCTGTATACGTAACGAAACAAGACCACACTGTGAAAGAGGTCGACCAGCAGTTACCAACATCAATGTTATGAGATTAAGCTAATTTTTGTCCATGTTATTACTGCACAGGCTAAGCCTCCGTCCAGTACATTGAACTTCCATTAAACCTGATCCTGGCATTGTGGTCCACATTCATATCTTGCGGCTCACTTTCATTCGGCGTTCGTATACTTCTTGACTTCCTCACAGAGTACACACAATGTTTAGTGTATAGGCACTAGGCAGTGCACAAACCAAAGGTAGCCTGTCTGCGCAAGTCGTTTGCTAATCATCGTCAATGACCGGTTCCGTTCTCGTTAATGTGCAACACTTGAACGTGGGATCGCTCTAATTATTTCATAGGAACACCTAGTCTACATCATATGAAAAGTTCAGGTCCCCACCCATCCCTGAGGTGGGTCACAAAAGTCGAGATTCGAAAGGTTTTAGACGGTATTCCCCATAGTCTATCATGTTTCCACTGATGTAGTATTGTTCGGTAGTATAGTAGGGGTAGTATAGTAAGTAGGCCTACGTTGATTTCTAAAGTTGGTCATCGGTGTGTTGCCGTACGAGGTGCTGGCTTGGTAGGGAATTTTTCACACTTCTCTGACAAAATCACACGAAATTCATTTTTTTCATGTCAATTTTGTTTTATACCAAAGTAGGCTTGCTAGGGACGAATCAACTGGCAACTGATTAGGAACTAACAATTGTGCTGCCAGCAAGTCAGATGGAATTCTTTAATTAAAATGTCCAAAATCTCAGACGTATCTCTCCTTATCGTAAGCAGTTTAGATAATCATCGTGTAATTTCTTGTTATAGACATATAGTTTCTTATTATTATAATCATATACTGTTTTATTATAATCGTGTAGATTCTTATTATCATCGTGTAGGTTTTTTGGTTATCATTGCGTATCTTCTGTATATTATCGTATTTAATCAGTATATTATCGTATAATGGTCAGTACATTATTATAGCTTAAAATGACTATATAATCATATACAATTATATCATCATTTTCAGTCGTGATCAGGTTGGCGTTCCATATCAATTTGGTTCAGTTGTTTCCGTATTCAACTACGAAAGCAACTGTGGGTTACGTTTATATTGTTCCTTAAATGAATCAGGGTATCCGTTCAGACAACATGTTTCATCGAACCAAATGTTTTCAGTGTAGGCCTACTATATGTGTACATTGAATGTTTGAGTTAATTTTGTGTTTATATAATTCTTACTGAGAGAAAAGAGAATCCGGGTTGGTGCATCCCTTTTTGTTTTGTTTTTTAATTAAGATTGCCTCAAATCCAGGTTGCCGAGAATGACGTCTCCACAAATCTTAATAGTAATGTTTTTGTCTATCTTCGGAAAATGCCATGCATGTAATTTGGACATAACCAAACCTACACGTTACCATGGAGAGGATGGAGAATATTTTGGTTACACAGTACTACAGTATCGCGACCTGGGCAGTAATACGTAGTGAGTATCATCGGCATATAGTTATTTGTTTCTTCTTGTCCTTTGTATATGTGAATAATAAATGGTTGCACTCATTCACATGCATATTGAAACGATACTACAAACTCAGTATGCCTGGCATTTGGGGACATAAACTATCTTTTAACTATCACAGGGAATTTTAATTAATTAATCGTCAGTATCGACCATAAACTCAAATATATCTAAAATATTCGGTTAGATAAACGGTTCAATAACACATCGACTAAAAACGACTGATTTGTTAATATATTCTCATCAAACACATGCATGTGTAACATCACAACGCGCCTTACAAGCATGAAATCACAACAAAATGTAATAAACAATGAAATTATAAAAGTAACACCAGTAAAATGTAAGCATATACAGAGAACTTTCAACTAACAATGAGGTTAAATAAGATACAAGAATTATGAAAAGTTAATAAAGAATGTCTGCAATTCCAATTACAGAAGTTATTGATGAAAATATTTTGTAAAGACGGGAGCCTCAAGTTTAGATTTAAAACAATTAAAGTTTATCAATCAAGAGAAGTTTGCGTGACACACTGTTAGGACACAAACCGAGAAAGCTCGCCTACTTTTAGAAATTATTCCAAGTGAGAGATTGCGTCAGATATATTTCCCCGTTTGCGGTTTTGTGCAAGCTACTGCTTGCGAATCAACGACTCAACAACTCCTCTAAATAGACCAGAGCCACACCATGGAGACGTTTATGTGAATACATAAAATGTTGAACTTTGTTAGCTACTGAATAGGAAGCCAATGCAGTTCCTGTAGTATGGAGGTTATGTGACCGCATTTCTTTGTCCTATCAATGAAGCTGTAATTTCATACTTTCCCGTGCGGGTAATCCAAAAAGTAATCGAAGTTAATTGTTGGCCTGGCTGAACGATGCTATAGCGCAGTATGTAGGGTGTCACTAAATGTGAAACACAAAAGCAGGACACGGGATGGAAACTAGCCTATTTAGTCCAGATGAAACCACATTTGGTTACTATCTATCTTTGTAATTTGTTTTGATCTTTGATTTCATCTGATATCAGTGTAGTATGAAGGTTAATGATGCCTCTGCAAAACGGACGGTACAGCTGGCCTTTTTTGTCATATCAATAAGATAGCATACCTCATACAATGGCGTCACTGCCTTATACATTAAATCGTCAAAGTAAAGTGGTCTCTTGGTCCTTGTAGAAGTTCTCATAAGCTAAAGTCTACCCATCACTGGATAGCTGACAAATTGACCATTCATGACACTACCAATGTTCCGTATCATAACCATGACAATTATGAGCTGTAAGAGCCTTAAATGTTCGTCACTAAACAAACATCTTTAGGCAGTAACTTACCGTTTTCATACGCTGCTCCTGGGAGGCCTAAAGTGCTCTAAAATTGCCTCAGTTGACCTAATGTTTGCACTTCACATATGTTCGCATTCATGCTTTCCAACATCAAAGCCACAAAAACTAGATTTTTTAAAAACATTCGAAATGATGTATTCCTGATGCTTTTGTGGCGCTTTTCCCGAGGAAGAACACTCGGTAGGATTAATGCAGACTCAATATGGAGTATGCCACAGTATAGGTCAGGGGAAAAAAACAACCTCGGATGGAACCCACCTACTGATTGGAATCCTAAACTGGCTAAGAGACTCATTATTAAATTGCTTAAGCAAAATAGTGTGATCCATCAGTTTTGTTAATACACAATAACATTGTGCACGTAATGCGGTGCGTGTGTTGTTTATTCGTTAACAGACTGGCTAAGGATTATAGGCGAAATGGTTCTCCAAAGAGCAACACAGAGGACGTAAATCCAAGTGTAATGACCCAAATAAAAAAAATTGCAGGAAAATACCCTATACCCTCCCTCGCAAACGTCTTTTCTTGACATATATGGTTAACCTATTAATTCGAAGGGTCTGTCAAAGTACCATTTTTAAATATGAAAATGGCTGTAAAATCCGAGGCTCGTTAATTTAAGTGGCGGGCCCGGCTGCTAACAAGCTAAGACAAATTAGGCCAGCATCTCAGATGCAACACCAAATTGGGGCCATCAAATGCCATGTTTATAATCATATTCATGAATTGCAGGGGTTCTGTTATATGTTTACCCAATACAGCTAAACTCAGTATATGCTTCTGAGTTATTTACACTCAGAAATTTTTTACGCAGGTTAAAGTACAATTTTACTTGATTTTCATGTCAAATAAGAACACTAAAACATTTAGGTAAAATTTAACTAACTGCTTTTTGGTAAAGTTTTACATGATCAGCATGTAACGCAACTACAAAATTAGTATGTAATATTTTGCCAGCGATTTCTACGTAGCACCCGTTCAGTAAGCGTTTTACACATGTTTAGGTTAATTATTAAAAGCAGCTTGATGCATTTTTTTTTTTATTAAATCGATCACAACAGAAGAGCACAGTTAAGAGACAACAAAAAGGAATGACAACACAAATAATTCAGAGCATTTGATGAATTCAACCTTTTATTACAACACTGAAGAGGGTATCCCGTACGGGAATATTTTGTTCCCAAACAGGTTTGCAATTACAGAGTTTTCAGCCAATCAGATTGCTCGTTACGTCAGTACCAATAATGAACGCCTGGAAGTTCGAAGACATACACTGAATAACACACTGACAATTAATTAAATCTAGTTACTGGGTTTCCCTTCAAACGCCCTTACTTTAATTGTAATGCTTGGATCACATGTTGACCTTACTTATGATACATACGCTACATTCCATTGTGTTTACGGTACGTTATCTAAGATTCGTGAGCCACTCTATTGAAATCGGAAGTCGTTTCGTGAAATGGGTACGCAAATAATCAACTTCATTACGCGAGTTCACGAGTCTTGAATGTATAATTTTAAGAAAAGTCACCCAGGAAAGAACCTGGACACGAAAACCAAACAACCAAACGACTGATCCGCTCTCAACCCCAGTCCCCTTGCATCGAGACTGTGTCTTGAATGAATATACGCAAAACAGTATAGTCTGCAGTATGATACATTTCCGTCACTGCACTGTGTACACAGTTATAATACATAAAGGCCTACAGCACATTTGATGCACCCTGTACGAAACTTTCACTGTGCGATGTTATCGATTAATACTTTCACAGAAATCTTCGACCAAACATAGATAATAGCTCATTCAATCATGACAAATCAGTGTGCTAAATATTTCTAGACTGATTCCAAAGATACGAAAAGCTTAGGGTAATTTTGAACGGGTATATCTTCGTTGAAACGAATGGATGCAGACATTTTGGTAACCTCGAATTGAAGGTTTCTATGGTGATGACGTAACTTTCCGACCAATCATGAGCGACTTTTTTCACACAATTGCAAACCTGTTTGGGAAAAAAATATTAGCATCCCGTACATCTACAATCATGCATGAATAGTGAACTACAGCCATGATATTTTAACTTTTGTGTCCAGTTATGGATGACAGTTTGCATCAGATACATTAGGCAATAGGCGGTCGTAACTACATTGATAGCATACTTTCAAACGGTTGAGATCTTTCAGCAATGTAAATACCACTTTTACCTATAATAGAAAAAAAAATAAAATAAGAAAAACATAAACAAAAGGTAATAACAAAAACATGAACAAGAGGTACTATCTCTTAAAGGTGCATGCTTACGAAAATTTAAATGTGTCTGAGATGCATGTACAAAAAACATTTGGTCGAATTTTCAACCAACTCCCTCGACATGTAGTAAGATATTTGAAAGCTCACCAAAATTAACATAATCAACTGTCTGATTGCAAAATTTGACAAAGATACAACTCTACCTGCAGCATTAGCTAAAATTTCTTGCAAAGATACATAAAATGATCTGTTCATAGTTACTTTAGGTTCAATTGCAAAACATCAACCCATGAACATTAAAAAAAAAACATAATCTTATATGTCATGTGAGCTTTGCAACTTAAACATGCTGGTATATAATTGAGCACTGTAGTACTGTTCCAACAAATTAAACTTACTATCAGCTCTTTGACAGGATTATGATGTAATACTATTAAGCACAATGGATACTAATGGATACAATACTTATACATCCTCAAGTAAGAGGAAGGATCTTGAATAGTTGGTGGTAGCCAGTTAACACCGAAATTATTTTGCCTTCACTTTTCACATAAATACCCCACCTCTTGCAACGTTTATAGTCAACATCATTTTAAAGCTAAACTTAAATCATAATCAACTGTCGGCCATGACGAAAATGACAAAGATAACACTTTTCCTATAGTCACCCATATATAAGCAGTATTTTCATAATCTGCTTCAGAGATAATAGTTTAATTTCAATTAAGAGTCAACAATCAACCAGTACCAAATAAAGAATGAAGAATGAAATGAACCGATATAATCTTCTTGAAAGAAAATGGAACAATAGTGAACTTTGTGACATGAAACATATTTGCATTAAACTGAGCATTCTTGTGACACTGAATGCTATGACAGTATATCAATTTCATGTTACTGTTTGTGTAATAAATTTTACATTCGCCATGTTAAACACACAATCATCACATTGATTGGATTTATTATTGTACTGCTGAGTATTAAGCACAACGAATCTAAACACTCTTACAATAACAACAATCCCTCAAGTCATCCGATGTGACGGGTCTGAAAATGTAATGACAAAGAAACAACTCTTCCTGAAGTTAATTTAAAACAAGCAACAACTTTAGATACAGAGTGATTTGTTCATTATTAGTTTAATTTGAATTATCATGCAAACCAATCAAAGCAAGTAGTGGCGAAATGAAAGAATATAATCTTTTTAACACAAATTGTAAAATAAACATCAAAGTGAAATTTGAGATGTGAAAACATGTGGAATGCTGACTATGACGACTGCTACACTGCAATTACCTTGTCTTTGTTGGTGACACAGTCAGCACGAAAATCTCGAATCTGGTTGCACGTCACACTGCCAGTCCATGCAACTTATAAACAACATTTTGGAAAAATTCCCATGCACCAAGACATGCCTTTTGGTATTCCAGATTAAACACATATAATGATTTGAAACACACATCAATGGCCTTCATAAATGTCCTCTGAGGTAGGGCGGGCATGTCTCTCGATGATCACAAATGACTGCTGAGGATGTATTTTGCTTTCTCCGAGAATTAACACATATGGCTGAGGCTTTTCTGAAATATTTTGCAAATAGAACTGCAAGTTGGTGCTTTACTAAGTAACAAAAAAAAAGATAAATATATTCCAATCATAATAAGGCTGTGTAAAAACCTAAATGGTTCATAGGCATTTATTGGCATGTATCAGTCACAAAAACGTGACATCTGCATCCGAAAATAGTAAACGTTTAGTGATTCAAGTGGTAAGAAAAATTAATTATCAAGCAAGGACCTTCAAAAGAGATACTCTCAAGCTGTTCTATTTTGTAATGTCTGTCATAATAACAATAAAGACCTGTGGTACATTAAACCCTGTCCACTGATTACTATGCAAGATATCTGCACCAAAAACAACAGGGACCATCCTTGGGTTAATGGTTATAATTATACTAGACTATCAACCAAAACATAAATAGATTTTGTATTTACATGCTAATTTCAGAAAAATTCTTATTTGGCCCCGCCCATCATCAATATTTAATTAGCAAGCCGAAAATGGCAGTGGAAACATAGTGATGATGGACCAACGCTCCACACCAAATATTAAGTAAATGTCATGTATAGCTACTTGGAAATTGCCTTTTTAAGTTTTTCACATCAAGCCCCACCCCCCCCCCCCATCTGCCCCCCTAATTCCTATACAAGATATCTTCACTGAAAACAACAGGGAACACCATTCTGCCATGTATCAACTCAAATTAATCTAGGATTCTTGAGATATCAGGTATTCAAGCAGACATCTCACACACAGGACATCACCATTGCATAGATTATTCGAGCCTTTGGCAAAAAAAAAAAAAGCCGAAGTGTTGGATGGATGGAAAACAATGTTCTTCAACCATATCATATCTCCCGAGGATTAAATACATTCATCTTAAAAGTCAGTACCTTTGAGAAATTTACTCTCTACTAGTAATTGAGTAGTTGATAAATATTCTTCATTCATTAAGATAAAATATCTGCATCAAATTTTCGCATTGTATTCCAAACACAAACTGACATAATAACAAATGTGGTGGGCACAAGGACATGCAAACTTACACAATGGAAGTCTACGAAAGCTGCACATGATTCCTTTACAGATAGTTAGCCCCTTTGCGTCTCTCAGGAAACAAATGTGGTAACAAACGGATTGCAGCATTGTTTTCCCAGCTCAACAAATAAGTTTAAAATAAAGAATCACCCTGTTTTACATATGGTTATTGTTGAATTTATTATATGTACATAAGTTTCCTTGATATCCACAGACAGTAGTGTTATACCAACTAACCGAATTATAGAAGCAATCAAAGAAAAAACGAGACATCTAGTGTGCCAACTGCATACAGCCACAGCTTAAGTTAAAGTTAGCCCTAAAGTACAGGTACGCATGGTGGCAGACACATTTACATATATCTGGCTTGCTTCGATTTTCAAAGTGGTAAACATTCAGAATTTTTAACTCCTTGTAAACTCATGAGATGATAATGCAGTCTTGGGGATGGGGGTGTCTCTTTTAATGTAAGTTAGTAGATTACAATAATTTAGAATATTTTGTACAGGAACCTATATATCAATGGACAGGTGAGAAGTTCAGAATTTAAGATCATATGACCGTTTTTCAATTTGAGCTCATTCTGTATGCAAATATGCCAAAAATATGCAAATATGCCAACAATCCAAAATGTCATCTCTTCTGTCTATGAGCAATTAACTAAAAGTCGAGGAATTGGGTTGACATCTTGTTTTATATTACTCTTTGTGATTGTCTATAAAATGTCCTTTTCTTCTGATACCAATTGTGGATGAAATTGAGTTATGAGTTGTTTTTCTTTTAGGAGAGTGTAGTCTGTGTCTGTATAGTATGTATATATACTCAGTACTTTTGCCGGTAATTTGCTGGATTTTGACAAATATTTCAGGAATGTTGGGGAAATTTCGGTCATCATTTCTGCATACACTGCTATGATAAGGGCTAGATCACTACCAGATTATAGAGCCTTAGTTAGGTCTATCAGTATCAGCAATCCACATCAGCTCCACATGGCATACTTGCTACCTGCTAAAATGGCAAACCAGTAATTATAAATTGCATTACATGAATATGTTTACTCTAAAAAAAAATGGTATCAGCGTTACGATAGGCCAATGCTCAAGGCCATTTTAAAATGTACTGCTAAGTATAAGCCCTACTATGTAAGAAGGACTAGAAGGATACACTAAGTTATAGGATTAGGCGTAACTAAACTTACGAATAGAATGTACTAAGTAACAGTATAAATCCTCCGTTCGTCCGTGATTCTCTGACAAGTATGAGTTGACCATGACAAACAGCAGCTAGCCTATTATATAACTTAATGTATAAATTTAACGTTAGGTCTACGTAACGCAAGCGAATCAAAAGCAGTCTTCTATTTAATTTAGTCGTGAGTCTGGGAGCATTTCTCAGTATTGTCACGTTCACTTACAGAATAACTAAACTTACCTTCGAATTTGTCAATCAACTCTTCCTGGCCCAGTCCTTTAACGTGATTTTCCATGCCATTGTAGCTCGTGTGGTAGCGAACTGTATGTGGCTTGCGCGTGTATGACGGTGGATTACTAGTATATTTAGTAACGATAAATGACTTTACTTTACAAACTTGTACAAGTTAGGTTGCATTATCTAACTCTGCATCCGTTGATTAACGCTTGGCGAAAGTTACTTGTAATCATGTAAAAATGACTAAGTGGACTTTTAGTATAATTTTCGGTAGTCCTCTATCGTATGCATACGTATACTTTGACTGAATGTTGTGTAATATTTACAAAATGCCATGTATTTTTTACAACCCATGATTTACATAACATTGTTTTACACATTGTGTTCTGTGTGTATACGTATGGTACTCTCAGTCGTGTAAGGGAGTGAGGATCGAGGCACTTAAATGTTTTATCGGCCAGATTCATTTATTGACGTTCCACTGCCACGATTTTGACCAATTTACTACAGTGTCCATAAGTTCATGTGTTTTCGTATTTCAAATATTTCAATTCATATTTCTTGCTCTTTTTCAGGTCTCTTAGTTGGTGCTCCTAGGGGAAATTCAACACATCAACTGACCCTTACAAGGCCTGGTAAAGTTTACAAATGTACAAGTTCCTCGACATGTGATCAAAATAAATCTCGATAGCACGGGTAATAGGCTTCTTCTTCTTCTTCTTCTTCTTCTTCCTTCTTCTTCTTCTTCTTCTTCTTCTTCTTCTTCTTCTTCTTCTTCTTCTTCTTCTTCTTCTTCTTCTTCTCTTCTTCTTCTTCTTCTTCTTCTTCTTCTTCTTCTTCTTCTTCTTCTTCTTCTTCTTCTTCTTCTTCTTCTTCTTCTTCTTCTTCTTCTTCTTCTTCTTCTTCTTCTTTCTTCCTTCTTCTTCTTC